>NC_056628.2:99686784-99994284 GCF_002870075.4 Lactuca sativa
ATCCGGTTAAAGTCAACTTTGGTCAACATCTAGTTGACTTGACTCGCCGAGTTGGTCTACCAACTCGTCGAGTCCATACTCCTCCAACTCAATATAAGTCCTGACTCTACTCATCGAGTCTAGCAAGAACTCGACGGGTTCTCCTTCAATCATACTATAGGGACCATCTTTGACTGACTTGCCGAGTTCCCATTGAACTCATCGAGTTCATCTCCCTTATAAGAATGTGTTCAGTCTATGACTCGCCGAGTTGTATGCACAACGCGTCGAGTCCATCTTCATGGTTTGGGAGATTGCCTTGGACTCGTCGAGTTTGTTCATACACTTGTGGAGTCCTATGATTTCCAGGTCTATAATCTCGTCCAACTTTGTTGAGTCCTTCTCTAGACTCAACCAGACCCCTAAAACAGCAAAGGTTGGGGAACCACTACCCAACTCGCCGAGTCCCAAGAACAACTCACCGAGTCCACTAAGGTCCATGTCCATAAACTCGATTTATATTAAGCTCATCTCATCCAAAGGGTAGTTCTGACCTCTTAGGGTCGATATAACACGTAAAGTTACAAACTTTACGTCCATGCATGGGTCTTTAAGCTCACAAGGACCAAAAATGAGACCTACGAGATGCATGGGCTCTCATGGCCATAGAGTTAGCACCATTATGCCATGTGACCCCTCCAAAGACCAAGATCTGAAGCCATAACTCCATATTACACTCCACAACCCGAAAATGCCTTAGAAAGCCCTAAATATACCAAAATCCAAGCCCTAAAGATGATTAAACATATGGAAGATCAAGATAGAAGCTTTTTACCTTAGATGAGCTGGAAATGGAACACAATATCTGGATCTTCTAGCTTCAACTTGAACTCCCAAGCTCCTATTCTCTTCTCAAGCTTCACAATCCACCAAAATGCACAAAAATGGCCTTAGAACACTCAAACAAGGCTAGGGTTTCAGGCTTATGTCTTTTGGAAGTATAAGGGACGATGGAGGCTGAGATGGGGAGAGATAAGTTATTTAAATAGAGTGCAAACCCTCAAATTTAGGGTTTCACTCAAACAACATCTACTCGCTGAGTCGGTCTCCGGCTCGTCGAGTATATCACTTAATCTTCCCGCAGAAGATGAGTCTACTCAACGAGTTGGGCCCCCAACTCGTCGAGTCCCAGAGAAAAATATAAGAATTACTTGAATTAAATGCATACCATGAATCAGGTGTTACAAATCTCCCCCACTTCTTTTAGACTTCGTCCTCGAAGTCTGGTGTTGGGTCCTAAAAGAGCTCGGGGTAATGCTCCCTCATCTCGTCCTTCGTCTCCCAGGTCTATTTCGAGCCCTTGCGGTGCTGCCATTGCACCTTCACTAGTTCCACCCTCTTTTTCCTCAGATCCTTTGACTTCCTATCAAGGATATCTACTGGCTGCTCAATGTACTTCAAGTTGTCATCCACCTGAATATCCTCCAAAGGCACCACTGCCGAATCGTCCACCATATACTTCCGCAACTGGGAGACGTGAAAAGTGCTATGAATCATATTGAGTTTGGCTGGCAGGTCCAACCTATACTCCACCTTGCCCACCCTGGCTACAACCCTGAAAGGTACAATATACCAGGGGCCCAACTTGCCCCGCTTCCTGAATCGAATGATGCCCTTCCAAGGCGACACTTTCAGGAGTACCATATCCCCGACCTGGAACTCCAGGTCCGATCGACATTTGTTGGCATAGATTTTCTGCCGACTCTGAGCAGTTTGAGGTCTGCTCCAAACCTATTGGATTCTCTCTGTATTCTGGAGCACCACTTCTGTACTCCCCATGACCCTCTGACCAACTTCACCCCAGCTTATCGGGGTCCTGCACTTCCTCCCATACAACATCTTGAAGGGAGGATGGTCGATACTCACATGATAGCTATTATTATAGGAAAACTCCACCAGAGGAAGGTAAGTATCCCCACTACCTCTGAAGTCTAAAACGCACGCCCGCAGCATATTCGCCAGAGTCTGGATGGTCCGCTCACTCTGACCATCCGCCTGCGGGTGAAAAGCGGTGCTGAAGTTTATGTTTGACTTGGAACTATTTGATGATTGAAACTATTGCTTTTAAAATAAAATTTTTTATCAGAGTTTTTAGGGATGTTAAATTAACCAACGAGTTATTCTTGCATATACCTTTATTTTTGTGTTTTTGTCTACAAAGGTCATTCATGCAAGAGGTTGTACTTGCGTTATGTTGCATGAGCCCTTACTAGAAAGCTCATTGTGAATTTCCAGTTTTGGTTATTCATGATGCAAGTTGGTGATTATTTATACCTTTTACTTAACTTAGTAAGGCTTCTTCTTTCGTCAATTTTATTCATCTCCTAATAGAAATAATGTTTTTTTTTTGTATATTTTCTCTTTGCTCATTAAATGCCATAGATGGTACGAAAATGATTGTTTAAGTTGATTGTATATTTATCCGATGATATCCCCCCCCCCCCCGAAGCCATTATGTTAGATGTTATTCCGGATAAGGATGTGAACCCGGTGGTTGTGGTTCCCAGGTTGCCTTTAAGATTACGTGGGTTTGGATCAGACACTTTCTCAATTAGTTAGCTTTTGGTAACTTCTTGCCCTTCTTTGGTCGTTTCGTCACATATTGAATCTTCTAGCCATGTGAATGTTGGTTCCACGAGTGCTCCTCCTCCTAGTCGCAAGCGTAAGCGACCTCTAACACCTCATCAGTTCGAGCACATTTCACGTGATGTTTCGAGAGGTCCTCGTTGTGTGTCCCTTCCACCTCATATCATACTTATCCTATCGTGGCTGGTATTTTGTGATATATATATATATATATATATATATATATATATATATATATATATTGTTTGTGTCTGACACTAATATGACCGTAGTAAGTTTTATTTCTTGTGCATATGGTTGTTCTTCATGCATTTAGTTTCAAGAGGAACTAAACAAGGCGTTTCGTTTTGTTGCTTGTGCTGAGAATATCATATCCATAGTTTTGGAGAAGAATCAAAGTTTTTTGATGGGTTGTTAACTTTGTGAGATCAGTATTTGTCTGCTAAGGTTAATTTATGGGCCTCGGATGGTTTGAAGCTTGCATGTGAAGAAATGTTGTTCAAGAATGGGGAAATGCATGCGAACTTGTATAGTCGGTACCATGATGTTGTTGATATTTTACGATGTTGGATATGAAGGGTTTTGAGCATTCTAACACTCCTATGGTGTACAAGCAACCCTAGATGCTTTGGATCTATGTTTTCTCTAATTATACATGCAATATTGTTTCCAAAGCATTAAGGCTACAACTAGCATACAAATGACACAAACATCACATAAATGAGTTATAGAATTACCTCTTTGTTGTAGCTTATAGTTTTGGCCTTTAAAAACTTAGCACCAATAGTATGAACGCCTTCAATGGAATCACAACACACCTTTGGACAAAGGATGACTTTTGAGAAAATATCCTCACACCAAAATCGGCTCAATGATCTTTCAAGAACTAGTGCAAAATTTCGGAGGCTAAGGGGCTTCTTATATTGTGCGGCTTAATTAGGGTTACACGATGCAAACCCTAATGCACATGACTTAGACACCAATCTAACAGTCTCGCACTTGGATAAGTCTAATAACTATAATTACAAGTACGACTCCACAACCCAACTAGCAATCATAACTCTTAAAAGCCATTGTCGATGTAACATCCCAAAATTCAAGCCCGAAAATTTCATTTTTAAATTAATAATTTCTAAAACATTTCACCATAACACTGTCAATAAAGGAACACATTACAAAATCATAATGTTGTGTCCCAAACCATGACATCAAAAATAAGGAAAATCAGAGTACAATCCCAAAAAGTCTGATGTGGAATCATGTGTGTGTGTGTGATGCGATGCTACGCCGCCGGCTCCTTCCCCTTAGACGAAGAGGTACCTGAAACCAAAAACGAAACCGTAAGCACAAAGCTTAGTGAGTTCCCTCATCATACCACATACCATAAAATACCATCGGTATCTTTCAACCGGTAACTTCCATCGGTATCTTTCAACCGGTAACCATCGTCGGTATCTTTCAACCGGTAACCATCATCGGCATCTTTCAACAGGTAATCATCATCGGTATCTTTCAACCAGTAACTGTCATCGATATCTTTCAACCAGTAACTGGGGACTATTCCGCCCCCTACCACTAGCATTTCATAACAAGATATAAACATATGGTCAGGCATATCCGGGTACTGACCTACCCTTCAGTCCTAAGGACCGCTACAGGGAAACTAATCCCTATTAAACACATAACATATCATTCAGATAAAACTCATGACCAAAGCACATAACCAAGTCACGATAATTATCACAAAGACAATTATCTTCTAAATACTCCTCTTTGGTGGGCCGACATTGTGGCCTTAGACCCACCCCTATTGGAAGGTAATTCAACTCGTACGAGTAGCTGCCGATAATCTGTGCGGAAAACCTCTGTCTGCTGCTGCTCCGGAAATCCTCCGGCTACAATCCCCACAGAACACGCAGTTAGAAACTGATATGTACTCTTAGGGTAAAATAACTATTTTACCCCTAACCAAGTCCAAGTCAAAGTCAACTTCCAGCTGACCCGACTCGCCGAGTTGGGCCGTCAACTCGTCGAGTCCCTTTCCTTTACTCATCCTCGTCCACGACTCGACTCGTCGAGTTTGGCAAAGACTCGATAAGTTCCCGTCCTTTACGAACATCAATGAACCTTCATCCAACTGGCCAAGTCGTATGAACACTCGTCGACTTCACCTTCATCTAATGAACAAGTCCTGACCTTGACTCGCCGAGTTGTCTGAACAACTCGTCGAGTTCATCTTCAAACATAAGAAGATTGCATTGGACTCGCTGAGTCTGTTCTAGCACTCGTCGAGTCCCATGAACTCCAGGTTTAAAACTAAGTCCAATGCGTTGGGTCACTCTTTCTGTCCTGCTACAACCCTTCTAACACCAAACTGAGTCCTTTGACCCTCAACAGATATGGGACTCAAATCCTTAGACTCGTTGAGTCCCAAGAACAGACTCGCCGAGTCGATAACGTCCACACCCTAAATCCTCGATTTTTGATGTACAACACTTGTCCAAATGATAGATCCAAGCCCCTAAGCTCGATCTAGCACGTAAAGTTACGAACTTTACGTGCATGCATGGGACCTTTGAGCCAAAAAGGCTTTAAAATGGCTCTTTTGTTGCATGGGGCCTTCCTTGGGTGCAAAAGCAACCCCAAATCTGCCTTGTGACCCTCCCCAAGTGCTAGACCCTAAGTCTTCACCCCCAACCATGTCTGCAATCATGGTTGGCTACCTCATATGGCTTAAAAAACCCTAAATCCTTCCCCAAAAGGGATTTAACAAACAAACAAGCAAGGTACAAACTTTATACCTTTCAAAGACTGCAAATGATGAACCAAACTCTAATCCTTCAGTATCCTCTTGATCCTTCTATGCTCTTCCTTCTTCTTTGAGGTCAAAACCCACAAAAATCACTCAAAAGTTGTAGATTTTGCACCAAAACACTTAGGGTTTCCTATGGAGGGTTTTTGGGAGCATAAAGGGGAGATGGAGGCTGTATAAGGTTGTTCAAATAGGGTGCAAACCCTCAGATTAGGGTTTTGTCCAGTCAGAGCCTACTCGTCGAGTCCGTGACCCAACTCGACGAGTCCATCACTTAAATCCCACGTCTCATCCCGCTTCTACTCTGCGAGTTTGGCCTTCAACTCGCCGAGTCCCAGGCCAAAAAATGCAAAATTACTTAAATCAAATACATACCAGGAATCAGGTGCTACAGTCGAACTCTGACCTAATCAATGACGCGTCCATTAGATAAGGGATCATATATTTCTCCATTCATATGGACTAAGAAATGAATTAGAATCATTCTCTCTATCCATTTGTTGTTTCCCGATTTCCAATTTATGACGACCGACTAATTGAACAAATCAAATCAGTCCAGGCTTGGCCAAGCACTTAGGGGTGTCATGACTAAATCATCGAGGGGCCCACAGATATTGCTTTTATCCCTCCAAGGGTAAAAGGTAGGGATAAAATTTGACTCAAATTCTTGCTTGTACTTACTCATCAAATCACACACAACAATATGTTTTATAACATCAAGTTACTGGTGTGTTTACATACATCAATGTGCAACCGACTTGTAACTACAACTCACATGTCTCCATTTCAAGAATATAAGACATTATCATCACACAATCACTCATGATAAAATCCGTGAAGTGATTTAGATGAGCGTGAGTTGAATCCAATACTCGAATCTTATTCCAGGAGTACTCATGAACACGGTAATAAACATGTGCTATGACTAAAACACCTCTACAGACCCATTCATGACAGTCTTGCCTCAATACCTACTTCCACAGTATGATCTACTATGGATGGTTTGAATAACCCAGTTATTCGGGAAGTCAAAACATGCAAAGTGAAACACAAGAATAATACTAATCCTATATGGCCCCAAAACTTTTGAATGCCATATTGATTACTCATTATTCATTGTATAATGTTTCGATTTATCAACTTAATACTTAAATTAAAATAATAGCTACGCCATGCTCCAAGCATGCACACTATGTTTGTCTATGGTCCTGACTTTGTGAAATAGATCAATTGAAAAACATTTCAATGATGCTCATTTCACAATTCCAAATCCTTATTGCAAGTGTAAGAATTCCAAATTCTTGTCAGTATAGATTCTAAACTATCATGCAATGATTCTTTTGTAATGTCTAGGTACCAAAAGTCACATATATTTGACCAACCATATTACAAAATATTCCTTTGGAGATTGTTACAAGACAATTCCATGGAAATGAAGTCTCAAATTCAAAGTGCATTCCTTTGAACATCCATCATGCATAAAAGTTTCTAACTTTCTCATTTATTCTTCAACTCCCAATATGGAAACATTCCATATTCGCCATACGAAAACTCATTATTAATAGACTCCTGTCTATTCATAATAATGTCAATATGGTCCATCAATTACTATACTTCCAACTGTCCTTGAGCGACCAATCTTTGGCGAACCTTAGATTTTCCTTAACAGTTGTTTAACCATTTTAGTCATATCCAATTCTAATCCTTTTTCCCTCTTAATGCCCTAGGCATTTGGAAAATTATAACATGAGAATATTATAGCAAATGGGATGCGATTCATAATGTCTAACATAAAGACATGACACTTGATCAGTCTTTCACTATAATATTTCTATTTGTCATGGTCTCATATTTCGGTTTATGAAGAGGGATGCTGTAATCATAATCAAATTTTAAGAACGCAATTATCATTTCCATATATAGAATTTTCTTATGTTGAACCATTCCAACATAAAATTCATATATATTTGACTAAATTTGATTAAAAACTCAATCTAAGCTTTTAGATTTTGAAATGAAGTATGAATTCCTCTCCCTAAATTATAGCAAAACAACTTTTCAAACCCTGCATCTTTGCAAATTGAAACCTTTGTTTTCTATAATTAACATTGCTAACTTGCAACATTTACCATAATAATTATGCTCCCACTGGAATAATAATTATTATCTTACTAGTATAACACTTATGCTCCCACTAGCTTTGACATGTATTCAGAAATCAGTTGAACTTCTAGAAATCAATACTTATTGACTTTCTTACCAATGTTCAGATTTCTGATACGAGATGCTTCGATAAGAGTTTTTCTTGGCCTCTCAAACTCATACACCTTTCCTTAAATAGCTCACATGTGTGTCTAAACAATTTTAGAACTTACAACAATAAGTCTCAAATGTTTAGACCATTGCCATTTCTTACAATTCGAGCTATGAAGAGGGATGTCGTAATCATATTTGAATTTGAAAATGCAAAGGTCACAATTGCTAACTATTTAAAATCTACTTAGTGAAAGAGTTTCCTCACAATTATTTTCATGAATTGGAGAGAAAACTTGTGACACTTAGATTTTATGGTGTATGTGTTCCTATCCATGTGAATTTGCCATAACCATTATCACAAGACAAGGTTAGTGACAAATCCAAACTCATATGGACTGAACTTTTTTAATCTTAATTTCTTGCCACCTGGTAGCACAAGGGTCTGCCATCGCTTCCAAGTTGTTATGCAAACAACTGAGAACTCATAGAGCTCACATACATAGTCAACCAGCTGGAATGGCACAGAAACAACAATATGTCAACACGATGGGCTCCAAACCTCAAGGCGTGCGCTAATGATTAACAATAGGTTTATTCTTGATTAGTTCTTGAAACTTGTCAAGATCTTTAAGACTCTCACTGACCTCTTGACATATAAGATTCTCTTTTCATGAACCATTCCTTGACAAACAAATATTCAAGAGTTACTGCGAATTCTAATCAAGACTAACACTTCACACAATTGGTCTTAATTGGTCTTTGTCCTTACCAACACATCACAACTTACCAATTTCTAATGTACAAGAGTAGGAAAATTTTAACTCTATATTTGATGAGTGTTATAAACCTTCTTAATTTAGTGTCACTCAAGGCACAAGCTTGGAGTATGACTCTAAGACTTGTTTATGGAACGAAGTGTGACTCATCTTCTAGATTTAACTACTTCAACAATTCACGATTCCTCTTCTTAGCCATAAAAATGCACTAAGATGTCCTTAGAGTATCAATTGTGATATGTTTTTCTATAATCAGTAAGATGATCATAAAACACGATACTAAAGTAGTCTCCCATCTTTTCAGATTGGAGAAACTTTTATCTTTTTGCCTAATTTGATTCTTCTTATTCGTTCTGTCATACATTGAAAGTTTTACAATGTTCAGAATTATACTCAAACTTCTAAGCATAACCATATTTACCAAGCTTTAGTAAATCATGATGAATAGTCTTATCGTTCTTTGAGGTGGACCTGATCAGCGCACACCCAGTGTACCCGATCCCCTAGTCCTTCACTTGACTCACATATACATGTGAACAAGGAATTAGTCTTAATTTCCCAAAGACGAAGTTCTCATTCATCACACAATATAAGTTGCATGATTCCAAGTTTCTATCCAACTGAAACTTGGGTGATGAGAATCTTTCCTTATTTGGTAAATTTTGACACTACCACAAACAAAAGAATCAAATTCATATTGCTAACATAGAAACACACAAACATCAATTTTCACAAATGCCATTGCAAGGAGATATAACATAAAACAAAATCAAAATTTTATTTATTTAGAAAACGCGGAAAACTTTTCCTTACAATGTAATTACAAATGAAAACTATGTTTCTAAATATTTCTAAGCAATCTATCATAACTCTTAAGCAGCAGCTCAAGAATCTGATCATCGAACCATGCGACCAAAATCCATTTCTTCGCAATCAGACTCATCTTACTCTTCTTTTAAGCTTCCTTTGATTCTACAAAACATCAAAATATAATTTCATTACATCATGTATTAAGAATCTCCAAATAGGAACTCAATAGAGTTAGATAGTGGATTTTACCTGAAGTAGAGTCAAATTTTTTTTTATTTGACTTTACCATCTTTGCAATCTTTCAGGTAAATATGGTAGCTTTGCAAAAAATTCCCCTTCTCTTGGCAAGAGAAACATATGGAATCTTTGGGAATGGTACACAGGACTATCTCAGACTTAGCCTTTCTCTTTACTATTTGGTCAAAAGACTTGACTATGGCTGATCCCTTTCCATTGGGAAGATAAAGCTTTTCTGGACTTCCAATGTTCCCATTGTCAATGTCCATGAAAGTTTGGGGAGTAGATCTTCCAATCAAATTTGCTTTACAAGTGTGCTAAATCATTATTGATTCAGCAACAACAAGCAAATGTGTTAGATCAATAAAGGGTCATGTCGTGATCTCCCATACAGTATGTCACACCCCAAAACCTTAACGGCGGAAACGTTCGGGGGTGGAGGACATCATGTACAGTATCACAACAATGCATAATATTAAATAAGCAACAACATCATCCATTGCATTAAAATAATTTTAATACAAGTGTGTTCTGTATAGTTTATAAGACACCAAAAATATGAATCAAAATAAGAGATGAGTCTTGAACGTGCTCCATCTCCTCAAAATCTGGCATCGGTACCTGTCTACTGATGACCTGAGAATACAAGTTATTTTCAAAGTGTAGATCAACATTAAAGCTAGTGAGGTCATAAGTATTTTAGTGTCGTTGCTTGTATGAAAGTGTTTGTAAATGTTTGTAAATATTTGTAAATGTTTGTATCTACTAGAAAATCCTATATTTTCTACTAAATAGCAGGCTTCTACCAAGGCCCAAATGTTATGTGTGTTGTGTTGTTTGTAAAAGTGTATCTTTCCCAAGTATGACTATCATTACAAAAATATAGTTTTCATTACCGTTTATGTGAGAAGATCACAATGTGAATGCAATGGGAAAATAATAGTGTACAGTAGTATTGTATGTAAGTAACTACAAATGTACTAACTACCTTAAACACGTTTGTTAATTAAGGTAAAATATGATATGATTGTAACCATACTTGATAAACTAAGTATAACACGACGCTCTAAGGCATCAAAATGGTATGACATTACTCACCCGTAGACCTGCGGGTCCCACTGTAGTTAGCAGCAAGGTGTAGGATAGTCAATCTCGTATAGATCTATACACCAACTGACGCTCTCCCTCTAGGAGACTCTAGTTGCAAAACACTACACAATAATTTCTTGCCATGCCATGAAGTAGTGGCTCACATTAATGTTATAGTGTTCTAGTGTTTGTATAGTATGTTCTCTCTGTACTGGTGTATTGTATGTTCTCTTTGTATAGTGTAGTGTATGCTCTTTTTGTTTCTCATAATAGTATATTCCCTATGATTCTCATAATAGTATATTCTCTCTAATTCTCATAATAGTATATTTGTATTGACTCATGAATAAACTGACTCTAATATGCTTCATTGTTCTAGTAATAGTGAGTAGTGACTTCCTAAACTATACCTATTGTAGTTTACTAGTAAAGTTGTTTGTATAAATGAACATGTTTGTACACCTTTGCTACCCAAAGGTATTTAACTGAATGTAGAACTTTAATATCCATATATATACACATATTATATAACTAAGATTCAAATGACCGTCGGACAAACAACCGAATACCCTAAGTCCACACCCAAACAAGGAACATGAAATAAAGCGAGTTATCAGTCCTAAGTCCTTTCAATCCTGCTTATATAACCATATCTATATGGACATGATTTTGACAATATATAATTTTGAAAGAGTTTAATAAGGAGTTTTGCATATAAAAAGTTTGTAAAACGAATTGAAGTAGTTTGTTTGATAACACAGTTTAAAGAATAATAAATACATCTGTTTGATAGTTATTAATCACATGTGATTGATATAATAACTATAATGTTTCAACTTGTATTCCCCCCATATAAAAGCATTTAAAATCATGTAAAAGGTAATTTAAGGGGTATGAACTCACCTGTAGTGAGTGGTTTGGATGAAAGAGTGGTATAGGATGCTAAGTGTCAAGTGAAGACTTGAGCACACACACGGATCCTATTAAGCATATAATGACACATATATGTATACAATTAGTGTATAAAAAACTAATCATGTAAAGAAAGACATCCTAGGACTTAGGAAACACTTAGATTGAAGTGCTATAAGTACAAAGGGTTGCATCTAAGGGGTATATGGCCACACTATGGTGTTTACGACCAAGGAGTTCATGGTTTTAGGAGTTCACGGCCATAGAGTTTACGGTCTCATGAGTTTACGGTCGTAAACTCATGATGGTTTGTGCCAAATGGTGTTTTAAGGTCTTACAAACAACAAAGAAGTGTTCTAGACTCATGTCCAAGCCTTAGGAAGAAGTTATGGTCCATATGCACCTCTAACTAGGGTTTACGGCCAACGGAGATGCTCTTGGCCGTAAACACCTCTTGTTCTTGGGAAATGGATGATTTCAAGGTGCTTTACATGTTTTTCAACTAGATATCAAGTATAGGGAAGTAATACTTACAATATAGAAGCTAAGAAAGTTGATTTTGGACCAAAACACTAGTTTGTGTTCTTGGTGTTCTTGGTGAAATGAAGAACACTTGAAGATCTAACCAAAAGAAGAGATTTCATGGATGAAATCATGTATCTTCACTAGATATAGAAGGATATCAACTTGAAAATGGAAATATTACTTACTAGATTAAAGATTAAGATGAAAGTTTGTGATGATACTTGAGAGAGAAGTCGAGTTCTTGAGGTGTAAAGGTGAATAATGAAGAAAAGAGATGGAATATCATGCTTATGGACATGAGTTTATGGCCGTAAACTCACATGGTGTGGCCGTAAGCTCCACATAATGAAGTTTATGGCTTGCTTGGTGCATAATGGATTTAAGCAGATACTTCCTAACACCCGATCCTTGGTGGTACTAGGCTTAAAATGCTCTAATTGACTCTAAACAATGCTAGAAGATAGCAAATTGAGTCCAACTTTGATTGATTTGAACCGCTATTCAAGATAGAAATTTTGGGTTGTCACATAGTAGTCCTTAAAGTACTTGCTATATGAATTAGGAATTGATTGAAGAACCCAGTCAATAGCCAACTTCCTCGAGACTTCGACACCCAACTCTCCCAACTTGTCAATATGTAACTTCATCTCCAAGATGTGAGTACATACATACTTTCCATCCTGCCAATAGGGCTTTGAGTGACCTTGAACTTGTGGGTTAGGGAAAATTACTGTAGTAGTTGGAGGAAGTGAAGTTCCACTATAGCACAAAGAAGGGATTAATCTTTCACCTTGATCGCCTTGTGGAAAATTATCTTTATAAAGAAAGCTTTTTCCAAATGATTTGGGATGACCATAGTTGTCTGAACTAGACATCTATAATGGGATAAATTCAAGTTTAGTTGATTTAAGCCCTTAATATAACACCCAAAATGAAATATTAAGGCTAGAACCCAACATAATATTTTACAATTAGGAAGAGGAATGTCATAATCCAAATTGTAAAATATTTTGAAGGTAGGTAAATGACGATTTACCAATTTCCACCACGAAAAACGAAAAAGAATTTTAGGTTTAAGTGAATTGAAACTCCTAGATCCTTTGAGATTCATTGAACTTTTTAATGGCATGTTTAAATCTCGATTGGGCCCTTCAAGTTTGTAACTGGGATGTCGAGGATCACAAACAAGGTGTGAATACCATGCAAAGTAGCTTCGTACACCCAATGTTACAACCACCTAATTAGTGTGCCGGTTAACCACACACGCTCCATTGATCTATGATTAACATCAAGCTACCCTTTGTCACGCACTGTCAGTCCCAGACTAGTGTACCGGTTAACCACACACGCTCCACTAACGACTTAACAAGGTGCAAAGTGCAATTTCATGGGTTAGCACCAAATTCACATTTTCCTAAGTAACTAAGATTAAGATTTTATAAGTGTTTAGTTACTTAGTATTTCATTATACTTTTAATGAGAATTTATATGTCATGTCAAACTCATTCGGCTAACAAACCTCCACCAGTCAAGGAAACGGTGGGTGAAAGTGGACACCCATTAAACAACCATTTTATAGGCAGTAACCTTATACCCCCCCCCCCCCTTATAGACCGGCTTCGTGAATGAGGCCTACTAACGGTAAGACTGAATTTACTCTTATATATATATATATATATATATATATATATATATATATATATATATATATATATATATATATATATATTAAACCTATAATATTATAATAGTATAAGGGTTGAATTTTAAACTTGTAAAATTCTAGGGTTTGGAACTAAATGTTTCAAAGTAAGACTTTGCATTTACAAATTCCAAAACTTGAGGGCAAGTTTTGAACTATTCAAAAAATTTTTGTTTCCATAACTTATGAGTTTTATATAGGTTTTAATGAAAAGACTCTTAACATTCCATAACTTGAGGACAAGTTATGGAGTTCATAAAAACATTTATGTAAAAGACTCTTCAAGTTCCATAACTTGAGAACAAATTATGGGAGACTTAAAACCACTTAAGATGACATGACTCTTCAATTTCCATAACTTGAGGACAAGTTATGGATTTCATCAAAACAATAACATCAAAAGTTCTAACAAGAAATCAAACAATTGCCTATGATTTAATTAAACTCATAAGTTAAGATAATTCATATCAAACAAGTTTCAAGAAATTAGCCAAATCTTTAAAACAAATACAAATCATAAAACTTTGACAATTATCTTTTAAATTAGATAAGCATGATCATTACCACATCAAAAATAAGTTTATAAGTTAAAAAACAACTTAGGGTAATGATCCTAGTCCGATTCTAGCCAAAAACCTCGAAAATTTGCATTTTGGACCACCAACTCATCGAGTGCATGAACTGACTCGGCGAGTTGGTCATGTTTTTTTAGGGGAATTGGCGAGTCCACTGTCCAAAAAGCAGAAAATCAATTTTTTTCACGCTTTGAAAACAAGTAGCATCAAGTATAATGAAAAACACCCCTAGGCTCTGATACCACTGAAGGGTTTTGAGCATACTAACACTCCTATCGTGTACATGCAACCTTAGATGCTTTGGATCTATGTTTTCTCTAACTATACATGCAATATTATTTCCAAAGCATTAAGCCTACAACTAGCATACAAATGACATAAACATCATAGAAATTAGTTATAGAATTACCTCTTTGTTGTAGCTTGTATTTTTGGCCTTTAAGAACTTAGCACCAATAGTATGAATGCCTCAAATGGAATCACAACACACCTTTGGACAAAGGATGACTTTTGAGAGAATATCCTCACTCCAAAATCGGCTCAATGATCTTTCAAGGACTAGTGCACAATTTTGGAGGCTAAGGGCTTCTTATATAGTGTGGCTTAATTAGGGTTACACCATGCAAACCCTAATATGCATGAATTTCCACATTCCTTAGGCTCCATGGGTTTTAACCTCCATGGAGTATCAATGATTTTGTTGGATTAGTGTCTAAGGCTGTAACTATATTTGGTAAGTACTTGACCCGATTGTGCATTGTCCTTTTGGGTTGTCTTCACCATAGCAACTTGATAAGGTGATTTAGAGAGAAGTGATATTATTATTAATGTATTATAAAAATAATATGTTAAAAGAATAATAATATTATTTGATTAATATAAGTCATAAATTAAATAGGAATTAATTTAGTGACTTAAAGAGATTAATTGAATAAAGGGGTATAAACTGTTAAATGTGTGAAAGTTGTATTTTGAGCCAAGAACCCTTATGGATATGGGTTGGACGATTTTAGGGATATGGATCACCTAGAAATCGTCCAAGGCCTTATCTAGAGGAGGATTTGGATTTCTTTGAGGCTAAGTTATCCAATTAAGGTTTTAGGGTTAAACCCTAGGAGCTCACAGTATAAATAGACCCATAGGGTTGAGGAAATCGGCCACCTTGTGATTGGAGTAACCCTAGAGGCGATTTCCCTCTTCCTCATCTCTCTCAAATCATCTTCTTGTTAGTTGATGTTTGTAAGCCATTAGAGGAGTGACATTTGTGACTCTAAGCTCCAAGACAAAGAAGGTTTTTCACCAAGTAATTCAAGGTATTATTCTAGATCAGTTTTTCATATGTTTCAATTGTTAGTTTACATTAGATCTAGTCATGAAAGTATCGGATATGATGCATGTTCAATTAGTGAAACCTAGATCCAAGCTATAGGGTTGTATGTGCACATAGGTAAAGTTCTTGTGTTCAAAACCCATCAGTGGTATCAGAGACATGATTGGTTTCAATTGAATATGATGATTAACTGTTTTACTTGCTGAAAATCGTTTTTCTTACCCTCTGTCGACCCAACTCGGCGAGTCAGTGTTTGGACTCGGCGAGTTGGCCCTACTCGGCGAGTCCAAACCTTGACTCGGCGAGTCCGAGCGTCAGACAGAGGATAATTCAGGATTTTGTTGCTGTTTTGTCTTAGATTGATACCTAAATCGTTTTATTATGTAAAAATCCAAATTTTAACTTAATTTAATGATTATCCTTGACATAAATATAGATACTTTCAAATCTTTTAAATATTGATTATTTATATGCTAAATATTGGACTATTTAAGATTATTTGGTAATTATCTAATGAATAAAATTGGATTAGGTCAAATATAGATAATTATGAAATTAATTGTTTAATTTGAATTATTTGTTATTTGATCCCTATTGTTTGAAAAGTTCAATTTCTATCCCGAAGTTTTGAAATTTGAATTTTGTGATTAATATTTTAATTTAGAAGAATTTAAATTTCAACCCCTAGATTTTTACAAGTTTAAAATTCAACCCTATACTATTATATTATTAAAAGCTTAATAACTATATAAGTAAAATTAAAATGCTAGTCTTACTGTTAGTAGGCCTCATTCACGAAGCCGGTCTATAAGGTAGGTATAAGGTTGTTGCCTATAAAATGACGCTTAATGGGTGTACACGCACACCCACCGCTGCTTCACCGGTGGGGGGTCATTAGCCGAACGGGTAGGATAGGGCAACTCTCTCCTCATTAATAAGTATAATGAATCTCTAAAGTAACTAAACTATTTTATAAAATTCCCAATCTTAGTTACTTTAGGAAAAGTGAATTGATACAATCCCATGAAATTGCACTTTGCACCCTTGCTAAGAAGTTAGTGGAGCGTGTGTGGTTTACCGGCACACTAATTGGTTCTAAGCAAAGGTGGCAAAGGGTGATTCATTGTTTATCATAGTTCGATGGAGCGTGTGTGGTTTACCGGCACATCGAATAGATGATTGTAACAATGGAGGCACTATGTAGATTTGCATGGTAATTCACACCCGCTTTGTGATCCTCGGTATCCCAGTCACAAACTAGAGGGGCATATCGAGATTTAAACATACCATTGAAGAGTTCAATGAATCTCTAAAATCTAGGAATTCTCAATAAAACTTAAGGTTACGTTTTCGGTGTGAAGAATTAGTGAATCGTCATTCACTTACCTCCAAATTATTTGCATGATTGGATTACGGCATCCCTTTTCTAATATGTAAATAATGTTGTTGGGTCCTAGCCCTAATTTTTCATTTTGGGTCTTTAATTAGGGATCCAAATTCTAATCAAACTTTGTCCTTTCTATTTGTAGATGTCAAATGCAAACAACGCTGCTGCTAACTCATTCATGTTAATGAGTCTTTGCCAAAAGGTGACCTTCGATGGTACAAACTTTAGCGAATGGATAAGATACATTCGCACCATTGCACGCTACGAGGACAAAGAGTATGTCCTCGACGAAAAGCTCGAGAAGGTTAACCCGGAAATCGCTACTCCCGAACAGATGGCTGTCTTTGAGACACACGAACGTGATGCAACGAAAGTCCATTGCATCATGATAGCCACTATGAACCAAGAATTCCAAAAGTCCTATGAGGAAATGTATCCCTATGAAATGCATCAAGACTTGATGGAGAGGTACCACCAAAGTGCGAGGCAAGAGCGCTACGAGATCATCACTAACATGATCACCGCTAAGATGGGAAATAGAGAATCGTTGACTGTGCACATGCAAAAGATGCAACGATATGTTGATCGTCTTCGCAAGTTAAATGTTAACTTTGGGGAGGATTTGGCCATCAACATTGTTCTTCATTCCTTGCCTTCATGCTACAACCAATTTAGGATGACCTACCACATGAACAAGGAAGAGGTCACCCTAAGCAAAATCCAAGGACTCCTAAGGACTGCTGAGAGCAACCTAAAGGATAATTCTGTTGCACCAACTCCCGCACCAACCGCTGCTCCTGTTTTGGCTATAGGGCAGGGAAGGGGCAAGAAGAGGAAGGCTCCGTCAAAGATCCACCACAAGGGAAAGTCCCAAGATGGTTCCTCTTCTAGTGGGACCAAAGTTGATCCCGCTAAGCCCAACCCTAACCTGAAGGAGGCAGAGTGCCATCATTGCCACAAGATAGGGCATTGGAAGAGAAGCTGCCCGGAATATCTGCAAGCCATCAAGGATGGAAAGATCAAGCCATCTTTTTCAGGTATATACACAATTAAGTCAAGTAATTCATCTCACACTATTTCTTGGGTTCTTGATACAAGATGTGGTTATCACATTTGTTCTGATTTGCAGGGACTAAGAAGAAATAGAGATGTGGAGCAAGGAAGAATAAATCTAATCATGGGAAACAGAAGATCGTCGCCTGTCACCAAGATTGGAGTGTATTCTTTAGTGCTTAGTAATGGATTAAGTCTAGATTTAAATAATTGTTGCTACTCACCAGAAATGGCAAGAAACATCATTTCATTTCATCGTTTGTTTAGACAAGGATTTAGATATTCATTTAATAATATGAATGGTTCAATTTATGCTTATCTAAATGGTGTTTTATACTTTGAAGCAATGCCTTGTAATGGAATTTATTAAAAATGTTATGGTTGTAGATAACCTAGGAAATGATGTGTTGTGTATAGATTCTTCCAATAGTATGGATAAAGCATCTTTGTGGCATTGTCGTCTTGGACATGTCAACAAGAAGCGCATAGCCCAACTCCAAAAGGATGGAGTGTTGGAGTCATTCAACCTTAGAGAAGATGACACGTGCGAATCTTGTTTACTTGGAAAGATGACCAAGTCACCCTTCACTAGCACTTGTGAGAGGGGTGAGGGTTTATTGGATCTCATACATACAGATGTATGTAGGCCCTTTAGATCCACCACAAAGGATGGAAACCGCTTCTACGTGACTTTCATCGATGATTATAGTAGATATGGGTATATTTACTTAATCAAGCACAAGTATGAAACGTTTGAAAACTTCAAAGAGTTTAAGAATGAAGTGGAGAATCAATTGGGCAGGAAAATCAAGATGCTTCGATCCGATCGAGGAGGAGAGTACCTAAGTCTTGAATTCCACGACTATCTCAAGGAATGTGGAATAGTTTCACAATTGACGCCACCTAGGACACCACAGTTAAATGGTGTGGCAGAAAGGCGCAATCGAACCTTGTTGGACATGGTTCGTTCTATGATGAGTCGTACTTCACTACCTATCTCATTTTGGGGGTATGCCTTAGAGACTGCCGCCCATATCCTTAACCGAGAACCTACAAAGAAGGTTGCCAAAACACCTCACGAGATGTGGACGGGGAAAGCTCCCTCGTTGGCACATATCAAGGTTTGGGGTTGTGAAGTTTTCGTAAGACGAGAAAGTCATGACAAGCTCGAACCTCATAGTGAGCGATGTATTTTCATCGCTACCAGCAGAAATCCTTTGGATAACTCTTCTATAGACCGAGTGACAATGTTGTCTTCGTTGCGAGGAGAGAGGTTTTCTGAGAGAGAGAGAGCTCATAAGCCAAGGATACAGTGGGAGGCAGATCGATCTTGAAGAGATTCAAGAGCCGAGTGATGAAGGAACCTCTACCGCTGGCGCTCAACCCGAGGAGGAAAATCCGGTTGAACCAATTGACGAGTCATTACCTCTTAGACGTTCCGAAAGAGTTAGAGTTCAACCCCAGTTAGGCCTGGCAATCGTGTCGTGTTCGGGTTGGCGTGTCGCGGGTTGGCGGGTTGACGGGTCAAAATATGCCAACCCAAACACGACCCATTTAAATATACAGGTCACGGGTTGGCGGGTCACGGGTTGACGGGTTTGAAACATAAACCCATATATGACCCGCCAACCCATTTATTTATACGGGTTCACGGGTTGGCGGGTTTGTAGGTTAGATTCCATAAATAAACTTGACAATTAAACATGATTAAATTCTTGATGGTTGATGCAAACATATCCGATTTTTAGACACTTAACTCTTAAACATCCAAATGAAAATTAAAAATATTCATAGAAAGATGTTCAAACTAAACATTAATACAAACATAGATAATTTAAGTGGTGTATGAATCAATGGTATATATATTATATAATACTTATTAAATATTAATACTTGATACATAAATACATTTAAAAATAAAATATATTTTTTGTATTAAAAATATAAACGGGTTGGCGGGTCAACCCGTTTATTTTTTTAGAAACCCATATATGACCCGTTTAATAAACGGATTGGCGGGTTGGCGGGTTGACGGGTTAGCGGGTTGAAAAACTCAACCCAAACCCATTTATTTCGTGTCGTGTTGCGGGTCGTGTCGCGGGTCGTGTCAAGAATTGCCAGCCCTAACCCCAGTTGTATGGTTTTCATATTACTACCGAAGGGGACACGTATATTAGTGATAGTACACTAAAAAATCTAGATGAACCTAATTGCTATAAGGAAGCCATGGCAGGCCCGGAGTTTGCAAAATGGAAAGAGGCAATGGACAGCGAGATTCATTCCATGTATGACAAACAAGTTTGGAATTTGGTTGACAATGTGCCCGGACGTAAGAAGGTTGGGTGCAAATGGATCTTCAAGAAGAAGACCGACATGGATGGGAATGTGCACACGTACAAGGCGCGATTGGTTGCGAAGGGCTTTACTTAAACTCCCGGAGTTGACTATGATGAGACCTTCTCACCAGTTGCGAAGATTAAATCTATTAGGGTGATGCTAGCTATTGCTGCATTTCATGATTATGAGATATGGCAAATGGATGTCAAGACCGCTTTCCTTAATGGGAAGCTGGCTGAGGATGTTTACATGGCTCAGCCAGAAGGTTTTGTCGATCTGAAGCATCCAAATAGAGTGTGCAAGCTTGAGAAGTCCATTTATGGACTTAAGCAAGCGTCTCACAGATGGAACCTTTGCTTTGATGAGAAAGTCAAAGAGTTTGGATTTGTACGAAGCGAAGATGAATCATGTGTATATGTCAAAGCCAGTGGGAGCATAGTTAGCTTTCTCGTTTTGTATGTCGATGACATACTGCTCATAGGAATCGACATCCCTACTCTGCAGGAGGTAAAGTCCTTGCTCGGGAAGTGCTTCACTATGAAGGACCTCAGAAAGGCTTCCTATATTTTGGGAATAAGGATAGTGAGAGAAAGAAGTAAGAGACTAATAGGACTTAGTCAGAATACTTACTTAGATAAGGTACTAAAACGTTTTCGTATGGAAAACTCGAAGAAGGGAGAATTACCGATACAGAGTAATACCAAGTTGAGTAAGACTCAAAGTCCGAGTACCGAAGCCGAGTACCTTACGCTTCCGCAATTGGATCGATCATGTATGCTATGACTTGTACTCGATCATGTGGCCTTTGCTTTGAGCATGGTCAGTAGATAACAAGGGAATCCTGGTAGAGCGCATTAGATTGCGGTCAAGAAAATCCTTAAGTACCTTCGGAGGACCAAGGAATGGTTTCTAGTCCTCATAGGGAGTGATGACTTGAAGGTGCGAGGGTATAGTGATGCCAGTTTCCAGACCGACAGGGACAACTACCGTTCACAGTCGGGATGGGTCTTTACCCTTAATGGAGGAGCAGTAACTTAGAAAAGTTCCAAACAGGAAACTGTAGTTGATTCAACTTGCGAATAAGAGAACATTGCAGCGAGCGAAGCGTCAAAGGAGGCAATATGGTTGAAGAACTTCATTGGCGATCTTGGAGTTGTTCCTGCCATAAAGGAGCCCATGGAAATTTTCTGTGATAATGAAGGAGCGGTTGCCTTGACCAAGGAACCGAGGGATCATGGTAGATCTCGGCATATCGACAGAAAATATCACTTTATTAGGCATCGAGTAGAAGAAGGACACCTCATGGTTAAGAGGATATCATCACAAGATAACCCAACAGATCCGCTTACGAAGGGACTGAGCAGGGTTAAGCACTTGCAGCATGCTAGGAGTATTGGGCTGAAGGATGATATTAGTTTAGATTAGATAGTATTAGAAACGTGCAATAGATAAATGTAATTGACATTTGATGATTGAATAAAGGAGTATTATTTATAAGTAATGTTATTATCTTATGTTAATTGTTTAGCTATTGTTTCACTTTTCATGTTTTGACTTCCAGAATAATTGAGTTTGTTAAGAATAATCGAATTATTCAAACAGTCCACAAATCGTTCATATGTTGGAAGTAGGTATGAATGAAGATTGTCATGAATTGGTGTGTAGATTGTCTAAATGGTATTAGACATAGCAAAGGTTTGCTGTAACGTTCACGAGTGCTTATGAACAAGTTTTGAGCATTGGAATAAACCCGCGCTTGCTGGAATCACTTTGGAGTGATCGCAAGACGATAATATCATATGGTCTTAAAACCTAGATATATGGTTTAGTATTTACTAATTGGTTGTACATTGATAATGTGAAACCGCATCAGTAATTGATGTCATAAAACGCATTGTTGTGTATAGTTGGTTAGTCGATAAGTAAATGCATATAAGTCGAAGTTTATCTGTTACTTTTATCCTAAGAGGGTAAGAGCGATATCACGGCCGCTCGATGATTTGATGTGTCGGGCCCGGTCAGGACTGAGTTAATGTGTTCAATTAAGTTATGTCTCAAATAAATCTGAGATCGAGAAAATAGTTGCTGGACAATGAGTATGACAATGTATTAGAGAGAAGTGATATTATTATTAATGTATTATAAAAATAATATGTTAAAAGAATAATAATATTATTTGATTAATATAAGTCATAAATTAAATAGGAATTAATTTAGTGACTTAAAGAGATTAATTGAATAAAGGGGTATAAACTGTTAAATGTGTGAAAGTTGTATTTTGAGCCAAGAACCCTTATGGATATGGGTTGGACGATTTTAGGGATATGGATCACCTAGAAATCGTCCAAGGCCTTATCTAGAAGAGGATTTGGATTGCTTTGAGGCTAAGTTATCCAATTAGGGTTTTAGGGTGAAACCCTAGGAGCTCACAGTATAAATAGACCCATAGGGTTGAGGAAATCGGCCACCTTGTGATTGGAGTAACCCTAGAGGCGATTTCCCTCTTCCTCATCTCTCTCAAATCATCTTCTTGTTAGTTGGTGTTTGTAAGCCATTAGAGGAGTGATATTTGTGACTCTAAGCTCCAAGAAGAAGAAGGTTTTCAACCAAGTAATTCAAGGTATTATTCTAGATCTATTTTTCATATGTTTCAGTTGTTAGTTTAGATTAGATCTAGTCATGAAAGTCTCGGATATGATGCATATTCAATTAGTGAAACCTAGATCTAAGCTATAGGGTTGTATGTGCACATAGGTAAAGTTCTTATGTCCAAAACCCATCAATGGTATCAGAGACATGATTGGTTTCAATTGAATATGATGATTAACTGTTTTACTTGCTGAAAATCGTTTTTCTTACCCTCTGTAGACCCAACTCGGCGAGTCAGTGTTTGGACTCGGCGAGTTGGCCCTACTCGGCGAGTCCAAAGCTTGACTCGGTGAGTCCGAGCGTCAGACAGAGGATAATTCAGGATTTTGTTGTTGTTTTGTCTTGGATTGTGTAACGCCCGCGTTTCCAAGAGAATTGAGGGCTGTTGGGCGGAGTTAATTTGAAAGGGATTTCCGAAGTTAGGGTAGAAAAGGTAAATTAAGGACTTAGTTTGAAAGAAGAAGGAGAATAAGGAACTGGAAGTGGCATTATGGAAAAAGGTTGAAATGGGATGGGAGTATATAACCTCACCACCCGTCTAACCCTAACCCTAGAAGACGTTGCCGCCACCTTATGCCTCCCTCCCTCCAGCTGCCACTACCTCTACCGTCACCGGACGTCGGGTGTCACCGGGAGAAACCACCAAGACCGATGTTGTTATCGGGGAGGATCGATCAAAGGTGATGGGTCGAGTCTCATCAGTGCCATTTCCGCCATGCGACTGTTTCACTAAGTGCTGCTGCTGCCACCTCCATTTCTATGATCCCGGCCGCCGCCACCATCACTTCTGTCGCCAGACGTCGCACGTGACCCTCCAGCTGCTACCCACTACTTCGTCATCGAAGTGCAACCATCACTACCGAAGCACCATTATCGTTGTTGCTGTTGAGGCTGAGGACGAAGGTCGGCGATGGGACGTCGGTAATGAAGAAGATCAAGCCACTAGTCGCCGTTAACGTTAGATGTAGCGTTGTTGCTACTCCACCGTTGCTCGATTCCGTCGGCTGTTACTCGAGTCGTTGCTCCGGCCATCGCAAACTGTCGCCATCGTCGCCACCGTACACCACCAGGTAGGTAGCTGTGTCACTGTTCCGGGCAAAACATGTTGTGTGTGTTTATTTCAGTGGAGAGGTGTTTGGGTGCTTTGATAGTCAGAATTCATAGGGAAAACCCACCACCACTACCATGAGGTGGTGGCTGCCACCATATACCACCGCCGGCCACAACAAGGGTGGTTGTGTGTATGTGTTTACCTTGTTGTGTGTGTGTTATCTTGGGTTAAAGCATTGTAAAATTGTAATTAGTGACTAGTATAATCAAGAAAACTCATAACCACCACAGTGAGGTGTGGCTGTCGCCTCTTGCCGCCACCAGCCGTGGTGCCCAACTTATGAAACCCTAGTGGGCCTAATGAAATCCTAATTAATCTAAAGAATTAGCTTTTGGTCTTAGTTGGCTTGTGATTGGGTTGGATACCCTAATTAGGGTTTAGAAAACCCTAATTCTGGGAATGTTAGTTTGGGAATTGTCGGGACCTGCATTTGGACTGATAGACTTGAATTTTGATTTATGACTAACTACATTGTATGAATGGCCTAATGGAGTGATGGACTTAATGGATTAAGTAATTAATGGGTTAAGTAAGAAAACTTAACCCTAATCGTCATTTCATGTGAAAACCCTAATTATGTTGGGATTAGAGTTGGGCCTAGATGTCTGGACTCTTGATGGGCCAACTATTAACAAGTAAATGGACTAGAACACTTGGATTGGGCTTAAGGATAAGGCCCTTTGGAAAGGTTTGGGCCCAATTTGGAAAATTGGGCCATAGATGGGCCATAAAAGGGCCTTGATGATTATAAGATATGGGACCAACAGAATGTCAAGTGCTGGAACAAGAATAAATGGTTGGGCCTTAAGGCAAGACCATGTAGAGGTTTGGGTCCAATTTGAAAAAATGGGCCATAGTTGGGCCTTTGTTGACTATTTGACTTTTTGGGCTCTCAGGGTATGAGTGTGGGCCTTAATCTTGGACCAAGCTAAGTTAGGAGTAAAATGGTCCTTTTACCCTAAGTGGGGATTTTAGAGTCATGCATTATAAGCCCAAATGGTTAATTAGGTTTTGTTTTGATGTTGACAGCTTGGGGATCTGTCAACCACTAGCCCGTGATTTATTCTTGGGACTTCAACAATGCGAGGTGAGTCCTCTTCCAGTAGAAACGAGTCTAAGGCACTAAGGCCGGGCCGTTTATGTATGTTAGCATTGTCAGGGTTAACCCGATGTAGTTATATGTTTCCGGACTTCGGTCTGATGTCGGGGCAAGCCCGAGGAATGTTTGTATGCTTGATGTCTTTGTGATTCTTGCATGTGTTTGTTTATGCGTTCCGAAATTCGGTCCGATATCGGGGCAATCCCGAGGAAGGTTTAGTTTATATCTTATGTGTTATTTGTTCCGGACTCCGGTTCGATGTCGGGGCAAGCCCGAGGAATGTTTATATGTTTATTTTATAAGATTATGTGTTATATGCTTGTTGCTATGTTATATTTTCGGTCCGATGCCGGACGGGGCCCGATGCCGGACTTCGGTTCGATGCTGGGCGGGGCTCGATGTAGTGGGTAAGGCCCTATGTATGCTATTATGTGTTTATGTGTATGGTATGTGGTAGTTTGGGGAGATTCACTAAACTTTGTGCTTACAGTTTTCAGTTTTGGTTTCAGGTACTTTCGATAGCAAAGGGAGGAGCTCGGGATGATTGTAGTGCACACACCATTTGTTTAGCTTGTGATGTTTATACTCTGATACATTTTTACAAATGTTATGATATTTTGAGATACACTATTTAGGCTTTTTATATGATGATGATATTTATGGTTTTATTAATGATTTAAAAATGAAAATTTTGGTCTATCTTTTTGGGATGTTTCAAGAAGCATTGAGATTCTTCATTGAATTGAATTGAAAAAACATAATCGATAAACTTTAAGAAACTTCGAAGAAACACATTTCAATCATGAAATTATAGATATAAAAACAAGTTTAAATCTATGATGAAATAAGAAAGAATTTCTCAAAAGAGTTCAACGAATTGTGCTCTGATACAACTTGATGATTTGTTTGACTTAAGAATGTAATAACAACAATTTACAAAACGAATTTAAAATAAGATGTAAATTATTCAGTTTAGCTTATTAATCACAAGGTATAGGATTACAACAGTTAATAGATCTAATAAAAAAGAGCTGTAAGCATATGAAAAAGACTCGTAAACGTAACACAAAGACTAATACACTATATATAGGCACACATGTACAATACATAAAAATACAAGGACTAAGATAATGACGTGTACAAAATGTGTCGTGTAGTAAAAAGATATATCAAAGGAGCTTATTTAGCTCTAATCAGTACTTCGATATAGATTGTACTTTCGGTATCCTTTGACTTCATTAACTCTCGATTTTTGATGATTTCGACATGCTCCGTACTTTCGACATATTCACAACATTTTTGATACTCAACAACTTCCCAATATCCAAATTTGCAGTGTAATATGTTTATACATACCTCTTGGTTCAAATAAGATTATAAAAAAATAAATTAGCTCAATGAAATTCATATGATTGAGATATTACGGGTTGAAGTTGCCAAAAATCCATAATTTTTGTACATGACCACATGAACACACGCACAAATTTCATATTTTCACATGTGGTGACTTGTAAAAGTCATGGTTATTTGGATGATTTTCTATTTTTTTTTAATGATTTTTAGAAAATGATTGTTAGGATTAATTATTAATATTATGATTTATTTATAAATTTTGTGTTTTTGATTTATAGATTTCTTGTCGACCATTAGCCATGGATTTAGATGGGGGTTGTACTTTTCATATCTATTTCTCTATGAACCCATGTGAACTTATCATACATATAGGAGAGGTGCTCGAGTCGTGAGATTAAATTTAAAGGTTAATAGCCAAGGTTAGAGGCATAATGAAATCTGGACCTACCTCATTAATTGGGACCATAGTTTTATCACTTTTGTCCTTCAACCCATCCATTTTTATTTAATATAATTATGGACCAATTGTAGCGTCGTTACCCGAAAGGAAATTTTAAGGTATGTTTGAGCAAAATAACTTGTATTAAGTAAATGATAGCTGAAAATTGGAAATAGATAGTTATAAATAAATGTTTCACAAAGTAATTATAAATTTTTAAAAGTATAAAATTACATAAAAGTTATAGTTAGAACCTATGAAGTAACTTTTGAGTTTTAAGTTTTATTTTTAAATTAAAAAATTAAAGTTGATAGTTCTAATTGTTTTTTCTAATTTGAAGTTAATTTTAAAAGTTAAAACATAAAACTATTAGTATAAAAGTTTTAGTAAGTTTTATTTCGGACACAACATGTGAAATCTTAATTTTCATATTTTAATAAAAGAATATGTTTATTCTTCTTTTGTTAGGTGTGATTCTATTAGACTTCTTAATTAATATCATTTATTTGTCAACTTATTGATTTTCCATTTCAAATTTAAAATTTTTCATTTTAATTACATTAAATTAATAAAATTAGAATAAAAGTTAAAATAAAATTAATACAGATTACAAGGTAACATACTTATTTAAATCAATGATTATAATTTTATATAACTGAAAAAAATATTTATTAATTAATAACTTAATTAAAATAATTGATTAATAATTTTAAATATTTACTATAAAAATTAAATTAATTTTCTAACCATGATCTTTACGGGTTATAAACTAATTAAGAATAAAAATCTCACAATTCTTTTCTAAAATCCATTGGTCTTATTTTATAAAGACTACACCACAAGATAGATATACAAAACACTAAAACTAAAACAAATAAAAAAAACGCCTCATCTTCCTTTTCTTTTTAGATAATGCCCCAAAAGACCCTAGGCTTTAACCGGAGATGGCTATTCTCTCTTTTTACTACGTGAGAGCATTTTCTTATCTGTCAGTGTACCACGTTACAAAACATAATAATATAAATAAATAAAAAAAGACCACAAAAACCGATTCTGTTCCTTCTACCAATCTACTGTAACACCTCAAGCTTAATGTTATAGATTAGTCCAATAAGTTCTTGATCAATTTATAATCATTGTGGAAGTAAGGGGAGCTCAGCTGACTATTCTGATCTTTAATTCATGTAGGACGAGTTATTACATCTATTTACATCTTCGATCACACGAAACAGTGACATAATGATTGCTTTGTGATTTGGTTTCTTGATGCCAAATTTTAGCAATGTCTTGTGAGACTCTAATGGCGTCAAAAGATGCACCAGAGAGACCTCTCCTTGTGAACCCAACTGCATATAACCCTGATTTCCCTTTCCACCCCTCTGGAAACGGCATCTTTGGCATCCCTTCTCTTGTAAATAAATCACTTTCCTGAAGTCATCACCAAAATAAACAACTCATTAGACTAAAGGGTATAAATGGTATTTTACATTCTTTAAAGAAATCAATACTTGATATAAATAAAAAAGAAAACAGAGCCCAACACTACAAGTAGACAAAAACAGAGTATCTAGTCATCTACAGGAAACCCAACTTCCATAACTGTCACATGAATCGATATACCTTTAAGAAAATAAATATAAAAGTATGTTTGTTGGGATTAATGATTAATGGTATTGAAATTTCTTAAAGATGTTACCTTTAGCCATGAAGGAACGTTGCTGCAATACCCCGTTGCTAAAATAACTGAATCTATTTCTAGATTTTCGCCATTGACGAGCTCCACACCAGTACTTGAAAATTTCTTGATTCCTGGAACTATTTGAATCTTTCCAGATTTGATCTTTTGTAATGCACCAATATCCAGAACAGGGGTTTTCCCATGAGTGTTCTTGAGCTCAATTGGACCCATTACTGGTCTCTTTATACCATATTTCTCTAAATTCCCGAGACTACACCTAGCAAGAATCAACAGAATCTTATCCACCACCTTTACTGGCAACCATTTCATCAACGAAGATGCCAATTCGAATGTCGATTTTCCAGAAGTTTCCCTCGGTAAGACATGAACCTGTGGATTCAAACCAAAAGAATTAAGAAACCTTTCCAGTTTTGATTTTTAAGATAACGTATTGTAAATTTAAAGAATTATGTTGTTTTTTAGTATTAAGCTTACCGAGCTTCGGACAACCATGGACGGAAAAGCATTGTGGTGGCAGAGATCAAGAGAAACTTCCATGCCGGAGTTCCCACAGCCGACCACCAAAACTCTTTCACCTTCAAAAGCCTCGCCGGACTTGTAGTCACAAGCATGCATAACACGGCCGGCAAACTCATCCAACCCTTCAAACTCCGGCACCACCTTCTCTGCATTCTCTCCGGTTGCCACCACCAGCCACCTACATATATACTCAACCTCACAATCATCCACAACAGTCCTCACACGCCACAACCCACAGCTCTCGTCATACTTAGCAGACTCAACAGACTCATTAAAACGTGGGTTTATCTGAAATCTCTTCGCATATGATTCAAGGTAGTCAACAAACTGATATTTGGAAGGGTACTCAGGGAAATTAGGTGGGAAAGGGAAGAAAGGTAATTGACAGAATTTCTTTGGGAGATGAAGTGTCAGACGATCGTAAGTCTTGTTTTGCCAGAGGGAAGCAATGCAGTCAGCACGGTCAACGATGACAAAGGGAACCCCTTGTTGCTGGAGACCTGCACCGACTGCCAACCCCGATGGGCCAGCCCCAACTATCACCGGACCGTTTACCAGTATGCATCTCCGGGAGAACAAATCTCCATGTTCATGAGCTTGATGAACCATGGTTGTAAAGTTTTGATGATCAAGATTGATAGTGTTACAAGAACAATGCATCAAAAGGATCTAAAGTATTGAATGAATACAACAGTATACGTCTAGATTCTTTTTTCCAAGTATGGGCAAGTGAAATGGATAGGACAGAGGTCAAGAGTAGAGAGAGAAGAGAAACTGAATTAAGGGAAGATGTAAATGTGTGGAGGGGGTGAGAGGGTGTGCAGAGGTATAAATAGGGGAGGGTTAGGCCACAAGGCGTTGCATGTGATTGGGATATTGGAAAGTGATAGCTTTAAGATGGTCATTTTCAAGGAAATAAAGTAATAGCAACTGGTCTAGTTTATTGTTTTCTTCTTGAAAATAAAGTTCGTTAAGTTATGGAATCCATACGTAGGTACTTACATATGTACGTATACAGAAAAGAAAAAGATGATAAAAAAGAGGCTAAATGATCGATGGATGAAAATAGCATATATAAATTGATTGGACAAAAGGAAATCAAAACCTGTGACCACAATTTCGCTCTTAAATGGTCAGGAGGGTGTATGTCATGAATAACACATGATTAGTTAATATGTGTTGCTTTGCTAAGTTTAGGCCATCATGTTGGGAGGCATATGATTAATGAGAACAAGATCAATGGAGTGAACTATTTATATGTACCAAAACCAAAAGAATGCACTTATTCTTATAAAAAATCTGAATAAAACCCCCTTATGTATTTTCTGTACGTACTACGTTTGGCAAAAAGAGTACATGTATATATATATATATATATATATATATATATATATATATATATATATATATATATATATATATATATATATATATATATATATATATATATATATATATATCCGCCAAGTTAATTAGCAGCTTTGTGTGGCATCTTCTTCACATACCCTGATATATTGAGGCAAACTAATGATAATAAACAATTGGTTAGCAGTTAGCATGTTTATAAAACAATGGAATTGTGGATAGGTAAATGTGCACAAGAATTTCTGAGGAGTTAAAGAAGGCTGAAAACAACCCATGAAAAGGGCCTCTAAGAGTCTCATGCATGGGATATGGGCCTCAAATTTATTCTTAAGTTATGTGATAACGCTATTCCATATTACACCAAGATTTAAAGATTTTTCAGTTTTTATGTAATTTGCGTGAACTCAAAATTTTCTTCAATTTTCTTTAAATTCTTACAGCATCCATAATTTATGGGAAGTAAGTAGTACACAACAATTTTTTTCTATACACAAAAATTTATGGTTTATAAAATTGTACCATACAACATTTTAAACATAAATTGTTATATAGATTCATAATACATTAAACCTATTAAAGTTTAATAACTATCAGATTATCGTTGTTATTAATATAGAACTTTGTTTATTTATTTCTAAAATATATTAAATTATAAAAGGTTTCATTTTTCATATTTATATAATTTAACTTATGATATAGAGTTCAATAACAATTAAACTTGTATAGTAATTTAATCTACTGAATGTCAAATTGGCATTCAATTTAATTCAAATCTTATTGAAATATCAATAATTGTGCATGGATTATCCAAATATCAATGGTAATTGAACTTTTCAATAAATTTTTTTTTTAGTTTCTAAATAAGAGTGTTGCTATTAAGACACCCCATAGAAATATTTATCAAAAGCCAACCTATACATAACTACTTATAATAATCTTTTTATAGCCAACCCCTAAATATAAGGAGTTATAGAATGACTTTGATTTTCAAATTATTTTTTCATACATTCTTAATACTCGTACAATAATTAATGCATACAAGACCGATATCTTATAGAGTAAAGTCATTATAGGACTTAAAATATTTATTGTTATTTTTTTTTTGGATATGTAGTCCATTGCTCAAATTCTCAAAACTTAAATCGTATCTTTTGGGTTAAAGTGCGTATTTATCCTTTAATTTAATAAACTACAAGATAATATAATATGGAATATAAGTAAAGCCAAAAATCTTAAAAATAACAAAAATATATACATTAAATATTAACTTGACTTGGATGGTATTATTGACAACCCTACGGAATAACTATTTCGATCCATTGATTTTGTAAGTTAATTAAATTAGACATCATTTAGTTTTAATCTTGGATATAGTTGGCCTCTCATACAAATTTAGGGGCTTGTACAAGAAGTTGATGTTACTTAAATACATTAAACAAGTGAGATTTATTGTGCATAAGAATTAAGTCCCATGAATATGGGAACTACCTAAAAGCTATTGAATTAAGATACCACTAAAAGATTCAATCATTAGTTTTATACATTAAAGTAGTTAAAGCTTTAAAGGTTACATCATATAGTTCGGCTTTCAAAAGTTGGAAATATTCCATAAACAAATTGTCTTATTTTTCGAAGAAAAAAAATGTACCTTGCCCTACAAACAAACTGGTGGGCTGCCTTTTCTTTCTTCCCCCAAATCACTTCTTAACCACAAGTTCCTTGAACTTAAACACATTCATAACCCAGAATCTTGTATACCTTCAAATTAGGGACCAAACTAAAGAGGAGCAGCCACTAGTCTTAATGCCCATGTGAGGTAACGAGATGAGTCCCACGTGGAGTAGCTAATGTTGACTGAGTATTTTGAGCTTGGGGGCTGACCTTGGTAATCAAAATAGAACTAATATATGATTGAGATTGGAATTAATTGTGTGGTTTTTTAGGTAGAATTGGATTAGATTGGACCACTAATTAATCTCCAAGTACCTCAAATACACAGTAAATTGTAGCATTAGAATTTACATCTATCAAAATCTAAACCTCGAAAGGTTGATCACTGTCCATATACACAATCAGTTAAGTGAATATCCATGTATTGATAGGTTCAAATTTTCACAATTATTAACTATTAATTTTTTTTTAGTAAGTTAATATTTATAACTGCAAGTAATTTGTTTGTGTTACCTGATTTACCTCTTATTTGAGTTTTAGCGCCGACTCAGGTGAACTCTTCGAATAATACACTTTACATTTTCTTTTGAAATAAAGTAAATATATATATATATATATATATATATATATATATATATATATATATATATATATATATATATATATATATATATATATATATATTCTAATCACATTATTCACACTCTTCTATCAACATTTTGCATCTGAATAAGGGGTGTCTAAGTGTGCATGTTGTACTTTTATGTGGTACTGAGCCAAAACCACAAACCGCACATCGTTTGACGTATTTATTTATTGTTATGTAATTATTCTTAAAATAATTAAGTTTAACACTAACTTCCCAACTTTTAATTTCAATCATAATTTTTTTTTGAAACAGCGTAATTTTATAAAGCCCAAAGCCTATCAAGCTACAAGGCCACAGAAAATAAAAACAAGTTACAACTTACAAAATTTTGAAAGGGCAATAAACCCAATCCACCTAATTACAATTCCCATAGTGCCCCTTGTATTTAATCAAACTAAAAACCATAGTAATAATGTTATCAACCAATTTTTCAGCCGACACACAAATTTTATTGAAGATTTTATAATTACCCGGCTCTCCAAATGCTCCATAAGTATCCATAGATGATAGCTAACAAATCTTGCGCTTCTTTATATAATTCCCCGATCCTACAGTAAAAGCAACGAGCTCAGCAACCGAAAAACATTGAATTCGAGGAATATCACACCAGATCAAGATTCATTGAAAGACATCAGTGGCAAAAGGGCAGCAAACAAGAAGGTGATTCGTGTCATCAACCCCGTCGAAACTCCCGTGACAAGCGTTAGAGGAGATAGAAATTCCTTGTTGTTAAAGGGCAACAACAGACGAGATGCGGTTGATACAAGCACGCCAAATAAAGCAGACAACCTTGATAGGAGCTAACTTTATCCACACCATAGCTCATCGGGGTCGAAACTTTGGAGTCAATCCAGGTCCGAATATCATGAACAAAAAATCCCCATTACTAGATTACTTGGATTTCCAAGAATCCGTCCCACCAGGAAGAATTAACATTTCTTATTGTAAATTAAATTTTCAATCGTCAACTGCTATAAAACGTTATAGATGAGTTTTAAAACCCATATATATATATATATATATATATATATATATATATATATATATATATATATATATATATATATATATATATAGAGAGAGAGAGAGAGAGAGAGAGAGATAGTTAGGTTCATATATGAACCATAAATATTGTGTGAATGTATGACTAATTCTTAACCAATCATTTAATAAGGATACAATAGTAACTTTATCTATAATTAATTATGTCAAAAAAATCAAATCAGTTACTAACCCTTTAAAATTGCATATCAGTTTCACACCTTATTAATCCATCATCGTTTTCACCACACATAACAACAACTAAACGATCACCAAACCTATAACTAGGTTCATCGATGTTGGCAGAACCCTAAGCTGCTGACAGAACCAAGGCACTCCAGGTTTTCATCTCATCATTCTCCCCTAACCTTCTTTGTCTAAATGTCGCTCCCTCACCAACGAACTACCTTAATAGATTCCCTCAACTAGCTTTCTCAATCCTACCTCGCAACATCATTCTCCAACAAACGATGATACAAGGGTGTAGGGATGGCAAAAATCCCCATACCCAATGGGGAACCCGAAACCCGCACCCGTTTTGACTGGGGAATCCCCAGGTTGACCGGGGATGAGGACGGGGATGGGGAATACCCGAATAAAAAAAGTGGGGATGGGGATACCCTTAATCCCCGACCCTGGACCCGTCCCCGACATATATTAATATATAAAAATAATACAAAACATATATTTATAATATAGTTTATAATACATAAAATTTGAGCTAAGTAACCTAACTCATTAGTAATTACTTGGTTGAAATTATACCTTTTGCTTTTTCTTTTATCTAATTTAAACTCGTGTATATATATATATATATATATATATATATATTTTTCTCTTTGGTTGATCTATTTTACCTTAAATATCAATCTGATAATTTTTTTTACTTGATTTTTGATGTATGTATTTAAATTTGGTAGAAAATTTATTTATATTTTTTCTGCAATTTATGGGTACTTATATATTTTATAAAATCTTTAAATTTATGCTGGTAAAATTGAAATATAGAGTTTTTTCTTACGTAAAAGTTTGCATGTTAAAAGAGAAAAAAAAATCCCCGTTTCCCCATTGGGGATCCCCAGTCCCCGTTGGGGGTGGGGATGAGGGTTTATTTATATTCCCCGATGGGGATGGGGATGGGGATGGGGATGGGGATTGGAATGAGGATTCGGGGATGGGGATGGGGATTGGGGTCCCCTGTGTTCCCCGCCCCCGTTGCCATCTCTACAAGGGTGGCACACCACTACTATTATTCTTCACAATCTGGTATCCTCCACTATTGTTCTTCATATTTTGAAGCTTTGCGCATGTATAATATCAAAAGGTAGGTATTTTTTGAACTTTTTACTAAATTTCCTACAATTCATATATCCCAAAGTTCAATTGGTTAATGTTGACTGGACCAAAATATATGTATGATTCACGTTATCAAAGCAAATTCCTAATCTCGTTCTTGATTTTCTACCTATCCTTATCTAATTGATTGATCGATTTTCTTTCTACGATTCAAAAATCTCGGATCAAATAGATTTGTATCTTTCTTCCAGTCGTTAACTTTTGACATTGTTATTAATCAATCACATATCTACGAGAATCTCACTCTTCTATGAATTACATATAATCTCTCTTCTACTCGATATGTCTTGTATCATTATACTCATATGAATGTTGATCTATGTTCGTTTCAAATCATTTCAACTTGTTGTTCATCTATGAAATTGAAACGTGATTATGATGAGTTGTTTTCTATCCTTATCAATGTCACACACTTATGAATTCAATTCCAGTGATTTGCTAATGAGTAGTCAAAATTGATGAATTGGATTTTTTGGTTTTTAATTTGTGATTTCTATCTTGATGAACCTAAGTTTACATGCTTCAATAATTAATTATTGATTTCTATCACAAGAATTATTGGATTTAGTGGCTTTTGACTTTAATGCTATATATTTGTTTTCTTCTTATCCAATCAAGACTATTTTTTCTTCATAGTTTTGGTTTGTTATAAAAATGACTTTTTGCTCTAATATTATCAACTCGCAGGTAATTGACCCCATGTCATTTTAGGTAATATTTTAAGGTAATCAGGTGATTAAATTTTGTTTTTAACCTTAATTTTCACATAATGTTGCATGTAGCTATGTATATGTAACTTTAGGTTGGCTTAAAAGGTAAACAAATGATTAATTTTTGTTGTTAACCTTCAAAAGTTGTTCAAGTACTAGAATTCGCAGGTTCATACTTGTTTTTATCGCCATCGTGTCCTTTAAATTGTTAACTCTATTCTCGTTGTTATATCAATTTTATTATTACAAACTTATGATTATTAGATGGTGTATTTAAATTGTATACTGATGCCTATGAACTATGTCAGACGTAGCTGAAATATCGAATGTTTGATGCTTTTTTCACTTTAGTATATGATAAAAACAGGGAAAAAAAAGAGATGATGGATGTGATGTAGGGTATTCTTTAAGAATAGAATACTAAAACCAGTGTATTGTTTAAGAATGAAAGACTGGAAATAAAAAGAGGACCGATAGTTCAAGAATGTTGCAGATAGTGCAGAGATGATAAAAATGAAGAATATAGCAGAAGAATGTAGGGTTTTTGTTTTTTACTTTAGCCTTTTGACAAAAAGAATGTGGTATATATAAAAGTTTTTTGAATATTTTTGAATTCTTTAAGAATTATTAGGTTTGTATATAAAACTTATGGTGTTACGAAACTTGGAAATCATTTTTTATTCTTCACTTCCTTAGTAATACTTGAATTTTTCAAGAGTTTTATTCAAGCATTCTTTAAGAATGCTTTAATTCTTCAAAAATTGTAAATTGTCTTCGTTTGAAATTTCTTATAAAAGTTATTTGTTCTATTCGCAAAGAATGTAATTTCTGTAATTGATATAAATTTTTTGAGTACTGTGTACAAAATTCTTGTATATTCATTAAAAAATATGTCATAATATGTTTATATATTCTAGATTTATATGCCAGATAAATTTTCTGTGCAATTGAAATTAATTAAAATTGAATGTTGCAGATTTTTTAAAAACAGTATGTTCCATAAGAATGCTTTATGCAATTGAAATTTATTAAAATCATATTATAATTGAAACTGAAATAGATTGAAACGTGATAAGAAAAAAAAGTCAAACATATATCCTTAAAATCATCCATTCTTAATTTGTTTATCACCAAAATGTCCAGTTTACCCTTCTGAAGGTTTCAATATATAAAATAATTATTTTTCCCTTTTAATTACAATCATGTCATTGTTGATCTTAACCCTCCATTCTTTTAATCCGATGGATACAATTTGGTCATACATTCACACTATAATTACAATTCACATTTAATCCTAACTATATATATATATATATATATATATATATATATATATATATATATATATATATATATATATATATATATATTAAATTTGTATGTTTTTTTTGTCAACTTTTCTTTTTATATTCTTTAGTCATTTTGACACTTTTGGTCATTGCAATCAAATTTTTTACAATTTTTAGAAACCTTTTAATATTCAAAGTTTGGCCACAAAACTTTAAGGAATTGACAACTTTGGTCTTTTTTCTAGAAACTTGCTAATTCCAACCCCTTTAATTCTTTAGCCATTTTGACACTTTTGGTCCTTGCAGTCAAAACTTTTACATTTTTTCATAAAAAACAGAAAAAAATGGTCTGGAGCAAAGCCCGGGTTTTTCCGCTGAAAGAGTCAACAAAGAGTTAGGAATAGTGAAACTCACATTCTTTTATTGTTTTCATCATTGCACTTTCTTTGTCTGTCATTTTCTTCTTTTGGTATATTTTTTCTATATTGGTCCTCATATTTAACTTTTTAGTTTTTTTCCTGCCTTCTATCTATCCGTCTCCGACTGTTTGTCCTATGAAAATAATCCAAAGTCAACTAAAAGATTCAACAACGACGCCTATTAATCTATAAAAAAACGACATTCAAATCAGACGTACACGGTCTATGCGGAGCACAAACAACATATCTAGTTATTATTATAATTTATTGATATCAAAGTATATATATATATATATATATATATATATATATATATATATATATATATATATATATATATATATATATATATGACATGTTTCAATTAAAAACACTACAAAAAACCAAGACTTAATCAAACAGGTGTTACCTTATTATTTTGAAATTAATTTTATATATGCATAGTATTGTTGTGAAATACAATATGAATATTAATATATGATTATTTACATTTATGGATAATCATATAAAGTAATATAAAAGAAATTTATAATAGAACTATAAATTAAAGTAGTGTTTTCACATCTTCATTATTTTTAATATTTTTATTTGAACATATTCGTGTGTGTGAACTCGTAGTTTTTCAGGGTTTAAAATTGGAGCGTTAGATCAAAATTATCATATTAAGGACATGGTCATCATTTTACCAATCTCATTTAATGTTTATTTTTTTGTGTTATTAGAAATATTAATAAAAATGTCTAAAAATTAACATACTAAATCAAAATTTCATATTTTTTTAAAATAATAATTTTCATTTTTAAATACATATTTTTAAAACTTTTTAGAAAACATGAATTTTAAAAAAAATTGAACTTTTTTTTAATTTGAAACTTTTTTAAAAACAATTAATTTTTAAAATTCAATAAACTTAAAAAATAAAAAAAAACTTTAGTATTTAAACAAAAAAACTATAATTTTTTTAACCAAAACAATCAACGTTTTAGGTATATATATATATATATATATATTCAAGTGCGTATATGCATATTTCTTATGCTTTAATATTCGTAACTAATCATAAAAAACACATTTTTATCTGGTAATTTATAAACAGAATATTATAAATATTTTATTCAATACAAAATAAAATGTAAAAAATAGAAAAGACTACAAAATTTCAAAGTTTTCATGTCTTCGTATCAAGGTTTCCTTATTTTCTTCAAATTATCACTTTTCACCTCTTCTATGTTTTCCACAAATTCTTTCAAATATACAAGAAAATGAAAAAAAAAATTATTAAAGCAAAAACACTCACAAAAATACATATGTATATATCATGTAAGATTCACATGTAATTATATAATATGATATTCACATGTGATTGTATCTATTAAGATTCAAATATGAAATTCACAATTAAAATTAAAAAATAAAAATAAAAATAAATAACGAAGAAAACTCACACAAAATGCATATGTACATATGGACGTAATTCATATGTGATTCGTTTATGATTTACATGTGAATCACATGCGATCACGTAAATTACATGTGAATCACATGTAATTCATATGTGATTCACTTATGACTTATAGTTGGACAATTATTCCCAAAGTTGTTTCCAAACTCCTAGAGTAGAATAAGCAAATATAACAAAAAAAAAATGTGATTTAGAAAAAAAAATGAAAATAAAAAAACAAAAAACAACCCCAATATGGTATAAGGGAAAATAGTTGGAAGGGAGTTTCAAGCACTTATATCAGTATATTGCATAAATTGGATATATGATATAAGAAAATGGTATATCCATAATGAGACATTTTATACCACAATACACATGATTTTTAAGGGTGATGTTATTGATCTAACTTTATTCACTTTTTAATCCACAATACAATTATCAAATTCTTATAACTAAAAGTATAATCATAAAAAGGAGTCATTATCTAGCATGCGTTCAATCTAGAAAACATATTCCTTCTATTTTTGAAGTCACAACTGTAAGAACAAGGATTCTGATTGCACAGGAACAAGGCTCGAAAACTCAAACCTTGAGTTAATTCTTAAGATCAATGTTTGTTTCAGATTAATAGTTTTAGTCAAGTCTGGCAAGACCAGTCAAGACTGAATATGATAATCAATAAAGTATATCATGTATTAAATATGAAACTATGAATATTATCAAAGTAAAAGACAATAAATGAACACAAGGAATGTTTGAAAGAATGATTTGAGAGAAAGGTGTAAGTGAAGTAAATGTGAAAATATCTATCTTTGGTGGAACAATCCGTCTCGTGGTTTTGGCATTGAATGCTCCTTAAATAGGAGAACAAGTTACATCATACTAACCAAAAACATACGTTACATCAAACTAAATGACAAAAGTAATTAATACAGAAATATAAACTAATTCGGACATAATCTTCATTCTGGAATGCCTTCACTTCGTTCGGAACACCTTCTTTTGAACATAATCACTACTCCGGACACAAGCTTTACATCTAACCACATTCTGATTCCGGAATATTTTCTCTTCGGAACTGAAATTGACTTCAAAATTTTGTTGGGTGATTGCTAGAGGTTCACTTTCAGGTTCTAACAATCTCCCCCTAAGTGACCTTAGCAATCAAGTCAGCTCAGTTTACTTCTTCCTTGATAAAAACATAAGCTTTGAATAACCAATATTTAACTTCAATATACCACTGCAACCGACTCACAAATTTCTCCTTGTCATTTTCTGGTGCTTCTGACTTGAATGCACGACTTATGAATTTATGAAGAGCTTTAGATGGAACTAGTTGTTTGTCAAGGACTCGGAAGAAGTCCTTCATGTTTGTATTTCTTTGCTTGTAGACAAACCCTAACACTAGCTCATCGATGGGCCCTTCAGCTAGCAACTCTACTTCTGGCAGAACGTAATTAATCTTAACTAGGTAGTTTTCGATTCCAAATAGATGTGCCAATTCATAGTCGCATCGGAAAAAATTCAGCTACATAATCCTTGAGGAAGCCTAAGGCAGTGTGATAAGCTCACATGCTGATATCATTGATTTGATGAGTTCGAAAATGAGCAGCAATGGTTAGGATGTCGTTTGGATTAATTGTGGGGAAATCGGCGTCAGAGATGGTTCTTTGAGTTGGTTTGTTCCGGATGATGTAGAACCAGAATAGCACGCAATTGAGTTCATACTTGGTCAGAATCTTCCTTCCACACCCTGATATTTTTTTCATCCTCTTTATAGACCACACTTCTTTTTAAGGAAGTGCATGTTTGGAATAAAAGGTCTTCAGTCTTTCACGCTCTGTCCGGATGATCAATATCGGATCATCTTCAGGGTGGAGATGGGCAAACTTGGTGTAGTACTTGCTGTAAGGAGAGAGAGGAAGATCAAGTTGGTCTGAATCCTTGTTGGGAATTTCATAGTACATGAAAGGTACTATATCCAAATCATGGATGATTCCTTCAAGACAGAGAGGTGAGAGCCCAAGCATCAGATTAGGATTGTCTTTGAGGGCTTGAATTCGGATGCTTTCCTTGAGTGCTTGATTGATTTATTCTTGGGACCATCTTGATTTCAACTTTGGAGGAGGTCCGGGATGATGAACTTGATGAACTCCCGAAATGGGCTTTTTACCCTTGTCTTTGTTGAGAATAGAGATGATATGCTGCATGTTTTCATCAATAGTGAATTTCGGAGGAGAGGATTGAAGAGGCTCCTCCGGAATGTCGTCCGGTTTTCGGAGTGGAGAACCTTCATCAATAGGAGCAACTATGGGTGCATGAATTAGAGGTAACATAGATGTGGTGGCTCGAAAGGCATCAAACGTTAATTTGGTTTTAACCTTAGCTTCTTCTATGCTTTTTCGAAGAATATCAGATATGGTAGATGGACAAGAGACTGTTAACCAAATTCTTTTCTCTTCCTCCGATAGAACTTTAGCTGGGAACTTCCTTGGAGCTTTAAGTCCAACCACTCCATTTGTAACATACAACTCTTCTTCATCACTATCATCATCGTCATCATCAACAACATAAAGAGAGCCAGTAAGAACCTGCAGATCATCTGAACTTTTATCTCGGAGTGAGAACTGTGTGGCAGGCTTCCAAAATTGAACTCTTGAGCTGGGTCCTTCTCCCCCTCTTACAACGAAAGGCCTAACAACCAGTGCAAGCATAGACGACTCCTTCAGATCAGAAAATTTATCAAACACCTTTTGAAAGCTTCTGTTGAGTTGAAGTGTCATGGCATCATAAGTTTTAGCTGTGGGAACCTGAGCTTTGAGATGATCAAATAATTTGCCAAGAACAAAGAGCGTTTCATCAAACTTGTGATTCAGAACATCAACAATGTTCCAACATGCTTTGAGGAGTTTTAGAAGGACCTGCTGCATGATGAGATTCATCTCATCCTTCTTCCAAATCTCTTTCTCTAGCCTTTGAATTTGTTTCTCATGTCGAACATGAGTTAGCTTGATAAGTTCATTAGTAGCAGCGACCAAATCGTCATGAACCTTGAGAATTTGTGTAATGGTATCGAGATAGTGATCAACGGAAGAATCATACTTATGTTCAACTTCTTCTATAGCATGCTTAAGGTGGAGAGAAACGAGCTGATCCAATTGTGCTTCTCTTTCAACAATAGTAAGTCGGACTTGTTGGTTTCGGATAAAGATTGGAGAATGGCGTCGAGCTTTGAATCGAGTCCGGAAACTTTTTCATCAATCTTAGAGTTGAGTTCGGCCACAGAAGTCTCTATTGTATCAACCTTCATCATTTTATTGAAAACATTTGTTTGTGTCACACCCCCAAACCAAGGATGGCGGAAACGTCCGAGGGTGGAGGACTTCATGTAAAGTATCACAACAACGAGTATAATAGTGCTCAAAGTAAATACAACCATCATAAATATAATTGAAAAAGTTACACCAAAGTATGTGTTTACATGATTCAAATCAATTACATTATGATACAAAATGAACTGTTCGACGATTTATCGTCCCATCCTCAAAACGTGGTTGATTTCCTGTTTCACTGAATTCCTGAGAATACAAGTAGTTTTGAAAAGTGTCAACACAAAGGTTGGTGAGTTCATAAGCTTTTGACAATAAGAGTTTGAAAATCGATCTTTGTAAAGAGATGTATGATACCAAGAAAAATCCAATATTTTCCTTACAAAAGTTATGTAGTCCTAAATACCAGGACCGAAAATGAACAACTATTTGTCATACTTAAAGATATAAAAGTGGTTTTAAATCGGCATAAAACCCTTTCTGATGTGAGAAAAATCCCGTAATGAATGATGTATAGTCTTAAATACCAAGACCGAAAGTATATAATAAAGTATGTAATTGTTGATATAAAAAGTGATTCTAAATCGACATAAAACCCCTTTTGATATGAAGGCATATAAGTATTTTTCCGTACTTAAAGTAATTTCAGTGAGCTAAATAGACATAACTCGCTAATTTAAAGTTAGAACCTGTAAATCTTATGATTGTTAATACCACATGTGAGCTATCATAACCATACTTGACATAGACGGCCTCGTAATACGACGTTCTTCAGGCGTCGCCGTTAAATGACACTTGTCACCACAAACCTGCCGGTCTAGCTGTTGCAAGCAGCTCTGGTGTGGGTTTGTCAAACCCAATATAGATCTATACACAACTATCACGTTCTCCCTACAAGAGACTCTGGTTACAATTTATAGGACTTTTTGACTTTGTTACTTTGGAAGTAACCCAAAGGGAATGACTCACAAATTTATTCATTAACAGATTTACGTGAACTAAACGGAAAACCTTTGGTAAATAAGTTCGAGAAGTAAATGATACATAAAATATACCTATTATAGTTTATCCAAAACGTTTGTAATGTATAAGAATTCTTTTATGAATGCATTAATGCTATGAATCCATAAACTATGCTCATTATAGCTTAATATACGTGTTCTAAACGAATGAATAATCTTATCATGAATGACTATATTTCAGTTTATGATGATAAACTAACAAGGAAACACATTCAATATTTGGAACTTATTGTTATACACTTTGCTCAACATAATACAAAGTGTTATGAAAGTTATAAGCTGTTAACAAATTTTCAACCTTTCTACACTGTTTTTGAAAATTCATAGAAAAATCATACGAAGTTGAAAACTAAATCCGTAAATTCTGAGAGTTCCCAAAATGTGTCTACTTTACTCATAATTTTTATCATGATTTTTAATGACCTCCAACTTGTGTGAAAAAGTCCATAATCACAGACTGGTCCGGATTGGTGTTTGAAATGATAGGCAGTTTTGTAAAAATCACCATAAATTGTAGAAAAATCGCATGGAGATGTGCAAGTAGTCATTTTAAAGCTAAGAACTGGAACTACTTACACCTAAAACAGTTTTGAAAACTAAAATGTTTAAGTTGTCCAAAACAGTCCGTGAATGGAGTTGAACTTTTCTGATGAAGGCTGTTAGAAAAGTGTAGTTATGTTCTTGGTGTTTTAACTTGTATTCCCCCCCCCTCCCCCCTAAAAACTTGAGAAAACATGAAAATATAGGGGTATGAACTCACCTTGAGTGATTTCAGTAGGTAAGTGTTGAAGAAGAGAAGTGTTCAACCCAAGTACACTTGAAGAATCACTTGAAGATTCGAAGATCTAACACAATTATGAGAGAGTTTGTGTAAGATATCCATGATTCGAGTAGAAAGAAGTGAAATAATCATAAAGAGGAGGGATTATTCTTACCAAATGTGGAGGAAAATCCCAAGATCAGCCCTCAAATCTCGAGTTCTAGAGAGGGAAAATGAGAGAGAAAAGAGTTTGCTCTTTTTGGTGAAAAGAGAGAAAAATAAGAGAAATGAGGAGAGAGGAGGCTTTTCTAGCCTTTGACCAATTGTGGGGTTGGAAAAAGGTGGGAAAAGTACAATGAAATGACTAGGTAAGGGCTGATGGGGAATAGTGACATGGAGTGGGTGGTGGAGGTTGCTTGTGTCATAAATTAAAGGAAAGTCAACACTCCATCTTTGTACTTCACCTACTCCCTTTTGGATAAGGTTTTATCTTTAAAAACATGATTAATTAATAGTTTAGGGGCCTTATATGTTAAAATAAAGTTTTGGGTGAAAATCCCGTGCTAAAACAATTAAAAACGGACTTAAAACGCGAATTTAATCGAAAACCGGGAGAAAAAGGCTTCCCAGCGAGGCCTCTCGGTCCTAGGCCGAGGTTCGGTCCCTAGGCCGAGGTTCGGTCATGGTGGTTGCTGAGCCGGATGCGAGATGCGAACCAGGAGCGAGAAGCGAAGGGTCCTAGGCCGAAGGTTCGGTCAGAAGCTCAGAAGCGAGGCTCAGAAGCGAGGCTCAGAAGGGAAGGTTCGGTCCGGAGATAAAAGGCGAGAAGTCAGAACCGAATGAACTGTAGTGAACAGTAGTGAACAGTAGATTCGGTTCGGTTCCTCTTCATCAGAAGGTTCGGTTCATAAGAGGACTTTCGGTTCCTGAGAGGGGTTTCGGGTCCTAAGAGGGGTTTCGGTTCCTTAAGTCCGTTTTTCGCGTAGACTTCCGTTTTTGGGCTGTTCTCGCCAAATTCGAGGGTCGGGATGCCCCGAGTGATTATAGAGAGTTGGGAGAGATTTTGAGAGAGATTTGAGAGAGATTCCGCATACTCAGAGAGATTTGGGAGAGATTTGACATACTTGGGGAGATTTCACATACAAAGAGATATTTAGGAGAGATTTCACATACTTAGAGAGATTTGGGAGAGATTTGACATTCTTGGAGAGATTTCTCATACAAAGAGAGATTTGGGAGAGATTTCACATACTTAGAGAGATTTGGGAGAGATTTGACATTCTTGGAGAGATTTCTCATACAAAGAGAGATTTAGGAGAGATTTCACATACTTAGAGAGATTTGGGAGAGATTTGACATTCTTGGAGAGATTTCTCATACAAAGAGAGATTTGGGAGAGATTTCACATACTTAGAGAGATTTGGGAGAGATTTGACATTCTTGGAGAGATTTCTCATACAAAGAGAGATTTGGGAGAGATTTCACATACTTAGAGAGATTTGGGAGAGATTTGACATTCTTGGAAAGATTTCTCATACAAAGAGAGATTTGGGAGAGATTTCACATACTTAGAGAGATTTGGGAGAGATTTGACATTCTTGGAGAGATTTCTCATACAAAGAGAGATTTGGGAGAGATTTCACATACTTAGAGAGATTTGGGAGAGATTTGACATTCTTGGAGAGATTTCTCATACAAAAAGAGATTTGGGAGAGATTTCTGATAAAAAGAGATGGAGTGAACACGATTGAGAGAGGTTTCATTGGTGACCTTTTTGAGTGTTCGGCTTCGCAATGCAGGGTCCGTAAGCCTCGTTAAGCCTTGTTTAAGGATCTTGCATACTCCTGATGAGTATGCAACATTGTTTTATCGGTTTGGCTCGCCACGTACCACAGTTTTAGGTTAAGGAGATCTAGATGTACGCACTTTTTCGATTTATGATCTCTCATTAGAATAGAAAGTTGTTTAGAAATTACATAACGTAAACTCTAGTACCTACGGGCAAATTGAGTTGACCCGTTTGACTTGTTGACTTAAGTTGACTTTGACTTGACCGAATATTGACGGTTGTCACAGTTTGGATTTCAAGGAGGGCAAACGGATCAATGTAGTTTCCTGTAGATGATCTAGTGTCCGACGTAGAATCTTGAGGCTTTGCTTTGTTGGGTTCAGGATTCACTGGTGGTTCAGATGTGCCAGGCTTGGTTGTTGTAGCATCATCTTGTTGTTTAGGAGTTGATTCTGTTTCAGCATTAGGATTAATTTGTGCTTGATCATCTACATTGATTTCTTCATCTAGAGGTTTTGAGGAGGAGGAAGAGGATCCAAAATCGAAAATTGGTTTGGATGAGGATGGCTTGGACTGAGATCGAGCTGAAGGTAGCACATGAGTGTTAGCCATAGAATTTCCACCATCATTAAACATCACATCTTCTGAAAGTTCTTCATCCGGATCTGAATGCATAAAATCATGGTGTTGCGTCCTTGGTGTTTCTTAAAGTGAATTCCAAATCTGTGACATCATCGGTAGGAAAAACAAATGGCAAGTTGCTTTGAATGGATATTTTCCTCATGGAGATGAGAGTAGCTTCGACCTGAGATCTGGTGAGTTCCGGATGCCTCGAATGAGCCCTGTCAACGTAATCTTCCCATAATGGGTCATTAGCACCTGGTCGTCCTGTACCCTTACCGGGTATCAGACCAGTTGTGGCATCTAAGGATGGAGGGACGACTCCAACCTCCGAATGGTTGGGGTCCGGAACAGGGGTTTCAGACCGTGCTTGTGTAGAATAAAGATGGATTTCAAAAGTGACATGTTGGTTTGTTTTAGGGGGCAAGGAACTTTGTTCAACACCAACATCACCTTTTTGGGAAGGTGGGGGTGGATTATGTGCAGACTCCCTGTATGTGTGTTCTTGTGCTTTTGAAACTCCGAGGGGTACCTTGAAAGAGTGGGTAGGTGGGGTATGTGGATGGCTAGAGTCATCCGGAATGTCTTTGAATCAATCCTGTTGGGAGGAAGAGCCAACTTTGGTTCTCTTTCTAGCTTTTGGATTAGACGGGGAAGTTTTGTGCTTTTTAGATTTCTTTTTCTTTCCACCTGAGGAAACAGGTTTGGCCACTTTCGGAGTGGGCTCAATGGGGACAGGGGTAGATTGTGTTGGGTTGAACACAATCAAAGTCTGCAAGTGATGTTTTAAGTGAATGGATCTGGAAGGAATGAGGTCCAACATGTGTTCTAGTAACCGTCTAATTGGTCCGAAATAACTTTGGTTAGGAATAAGATAGTGTTTAACAATTTTGAAAGAAACATATACCTCTTTTGGAATCGTTGCCACCAATTGGTTCGAACCTTTCACGGTAGAGTTATTGGATCGTTAGGGCCCAAAATCTAGGGCTCGAAATTTCATTCTGCTTCCGTTTGAAGGAAATTTTTTGGAAATTTTGTGATAGGACTTAAGGAAGATCGACGACGTTGCTCTTGCCAGAGGAGATGTTGTGGACGACGTACAACCAGTCTTTGCTGAGAGTCTTTGTACCTCCGTGCTTCCCAGATAAGCCTCTGATGATGAAGTGCATCAAAATAGTCCAAAGACCTGAGACAACTGACTTCTTGAATTCCTTAGCCTTGTACTCTTGATCGTAACCAATGTGGTTGAGAAATTGTTGAAATTCTTCGCCGTGGGTTCTTGAACCTTGAAGTCAAAGGGGTTTTCTTTTACTTTGATTGCCTTCAGAAATGTGAATTTGTGGATTGGAACGATGCGATCACCGGTAATTATGGTTTCAAGAATGTCGTTGTCGATCTTGATCCTTTCAAAAGCTGTATGAAGAACGGTAAGTGGGAGTGGTGGGCCTGGAACTTTCGTTAGAGGAATGGAGATGGGATGATAAGCAATGAACTCGATCATCACTCGAATGGGTTCGTCAAATTCCATGGGATCAAGTGAAAACAGTTGTGTCGTGTCTTTAAGAAAGGGTTCAGGGGACTAAGACAATGACGATCCTTCAGAAGACTTCTTCTTAGGAACAGTTTCGGGGGCTTTGTGAGTGGTTTGAGAAATTTTGGAGGGAGATGAAGACGCCATTGTTATAGGAAGATGATAGCTCGAAGAACACAAGAACACAGGAAGAAGAAGAGAAATTTGGGGCTTTTGTGTGCGTAAAGAGAGAAAAGGATATTTGAAGTGATATATATATATATATATATATATATATATATATATATATATATATATATATATATATATAGGTGATGTGATGGGTCGGGTTGAAGGGAAATGATGAGATCCAGATATGGAAATGGGTCGCATTAATTGTGTTGCCGTTTTTGGGGTTAGTTGACGTGTGGTGACGAAAGGTTTCAATGGATTGGAGTGCAAAATAGAAACCGTCACACAGTGATGGGATGTTTGCTTTATGGAGACATGCAAACGTGGAGCGAATTTCAAGGGTGAAAAGATCAACATCTCCAAAAAGTAACCGTTAAAAAAACATTTCACCTTAAATTTCGGAACCTTAGGGTTCCGAAAAGTTTTGAAAACTGTTTTTTAATCTGAGAAGTCCGGGATGAAATTTTGTGATTTATTCCGGAATGAAAAATATGAACTTAAAATGGTCCGTAATGATTTTTGAAAATTCCAGAGTCAAGAGTTTTGAGAAGATTCCGGAACAAAATTTTGAAGAGATTCGGGACTGGAATTTTAAGAAAAAATTTCGGAGCGAAATTTAAAAAAAAACTTTCCGGAGAGGATTTTGAAAAGTTCCTGATTGATTTTTGAAAAATTTCGATGTAACGTTAGAAAAATTCCATACCGTTCCAGTCTTGAATTCTGGGATGATCTTATGAAGTAATTTCTGAAATGAGATTGTTACCAATGTAACTATATTGGTCTTGGACTTTAAACGACTTAGTTAGTTGTACAACATAACACTGAGATAAAAGGTTAGATGAAAAGACATAAAATGATCCTATTAATTCCGAGAGGTAGAAGTTCTGAAACAGAAGTTTGACTTCAGAACTGTACAGCTATCCGATATTATCATCAGAGAGTGCAAACCATTTGAAAGAACTGAGGATCATGCATCATCATACCCATTTTGGTCAGAAAACCATTGAACTTGGTTTCATCTAATTCCTTAGTAAAGATATCAGCTATTTCATCATCAGATGGAACAAATATAAGTTCAATATTGTCACACCCCCAAACCAGACGGCGGAAACGTCCGGGGGCTTGTGCGTGACTTCATCTTGAAATATCATTACAGTGAATATAATTGAAACATAACGTCATCATCATCACACATGTAATATAACAACATTCATTGTTTACATCGAGTATTGTATTTGAATATTACATGCCAAAATAGTAAGAGTATGATGAAACAAAATATAACACAATATCCATTAGTTTGTTTCGTTCATCCTGCTTCAACGGTTTCCTGAGAATACAAGTTATTTTGAAAAACGGTCAACATAAAAATGTTGGTGAGTTCATAAGCATGTTTGTGAAAATGATTTGTATAACTTTCAAAACCACCAGAAAATCCTATATTTTCTGCAAACTGTTTAGTGTGTTTGTGTCAGATCTTGTATTAATGCATGTATGTTATTGTTTATTTGACTAAAAGGGGTAAAGAGAATGTAGAGAGAATGTGAAGAGCATGTAAAGAGAATGTTCCCAGACAACCCGATGTTGTACGTAAAAGAGAAAGCTGCCATACCAACCCCCAAGGTTGAGTACCACTACGAGAATGTTTCCGAGTAATCCAGGAGAAAAGAGAAATGGTCTTCCGTAAACTTCATAACGTTAATTACTCTAAGTGGGTCGTCATAACCATACTAAATAATGACAATTTCGCCTGTCTTGGCGTCGTTGGACGCCGGTTTTGATTTTGATTATAAGGTTTTTGTCACCCTAGACTAATTTAGTCTAATTGTAGCGAACAGCTCAGGTGTGGGGTGTCATCCCCGTATAGATCTATACACAAATCCCCGCTCTCCCTCCAAGAGACTCTGGTTATAACTACATGCTACGATCGTACACTTAATAGGTGTTAACCGAAAAAACTCACTAGATCCTTAATCGAATTTACGCAAAGAATGGTATAATCTCATTCCAGGCCCAATGAACCATGTAAGTGAACCACTAAGGCATCGCTAAACATGTAAATCATTTAAAGGCCCAAATTGGAATGAAATTATATAACATGGGCCCGAAATATATATATATATATATATATATATATATATATATATATATATATATATATATATATATATATATATATATATATGAAAGGACAACTAAGGCCCATTTCATATGTAAGGTATTCATAGGCCCAAATAGCACACAAATTGTATCCAATGTCCATCACACATGTTAATGGGTCAATGAGGCCCAATAAACATATAAATAGTATAAAAGATCTATCACACATACAAATGGGCCACTAAGGCGCAATAACCTAGAAAATGATCAAATTAATCAATTTGTTAGTTTATCGTTGGTTTTGGTTCAAGTATTCACTAAAATAGCATAAAAGCTCACTTTTTGTAAAAATGACATTCTTGGCCCAATAAGCCAAAAATTTACAATTAAGGCTCAATTTTTGTAAGAATAACACTTTAGTCTCCATTTTGTTCAAAACTTTTGTTGATGAGTAGTTTGTGGTAAAAATAAAATTTTAGACCCATTTTTGTCAAAAATATCATTTTGGGCTTCATTTTTGTGGAAACACACATTTTTCTGGTTTTTGGCTTTTCCGACCTAGTTTTTGGAAAATTTGTAGAAAAATCATTGTAAGTCGAAATTTGGAACCGTAAATTCTGGAATTTTGGAAATTTGTCTATTTTGTTCACAATTTTTCTCATAATTTTTAATGGCTTCTAAGAAGTGTGAAATTTCTCACCTTCACACGCTGGTCCGAAATTATTTCAAATCTGATAGGCAGTTTTGCAAAATTCGTCAAAAATTGTAGAAAAATCGTATGAAAACGTGAGAGTATTCATTTTAAAGGTATAAACCTGAAGGTTCTTCATATAAAACAGTTTTGAAAAGTATTATCATTAAAGGGGTCAAAACAGTCCGAGATTGGACCAAAACTTTTCAGTCAAGGGCTGTTTTTTGAGTTTAATTTATAGATCTTAGAACACAACACTCATTTTTGCTATTTAAAGTGTATAAATCTCAGATCTACTAGTTTACATGTATTATATGTGATAACACAATTTTTTCTCAAGGTTTTTATGAAGATCCAAGGAACCACTTCATGTTCTTAGCATATTTTTAGTTTTATGAAGTAAACAACACAAAATCACCAAATGGTTCAAGAAAACACACATAATCATGCATATACACATAGATCTACACATAAGTCTTGTATTCTCCCCCAAAAACCAAGTATAAATCGAAAATAGGGGGTATGAACTCACCTTGGGGTGATGGATCGGTTTTGATGAAGAAGTGGAAGAAGATTTTTGATCCTAGCAACTTTCTTGAGTAGATCTTGAACTTACATGGTTCTAAGAGCATAATCCACAAATATATGGATGTAAGAGGAGATCTTTGAAGAGATCAAGAAGTTAAATCATAGATCTAAGCAAAACTTACCAAAGATGATGATCTAGGTCAAGATCCTCTTGAAACTACCCACAAATCTCGAAAATTTAGAGGAGTAGAGAGGAGTTCTTGAGAGAGTCTTGAAAGTGTTTGAAATTGAAATGTTTGTGTGTTTGTGGAGCTTCTTGGCCGTGAGTAATAAAGAGGGAGAAGATAAGATGTTTCCTAGATGTTTGGTGGGTATTAATCTCCTAGTAACATGGTAGGTTTGTGCATGGATATCCCCCATGAACTAATGAGGTGGCAAGTGCACAAATTTCTTCATTTTTCCTTTTTTTTTGTCAAATAAGAATGTTGGGCCGAGATTTGGGCTAGAGTAATAAGAATGAAATGATTTAGGCCCAACCTTGGCCTTGTTCAAAATTTTGTGAAGCTCCAAGAATTTTTTCGGCCCATTGGGCCCTTAAGAAGGTTCACGGCCCACTAGGGCAAATGGAACCATTTATGGCCCAACAAGACCTATTAGAGATAAAAATCAATTATTTTAGGCCTACATGGCCCAAAATGCTAAAATTTTATGAATGTGGTCCATTTGGAACCCAATTAGGGTTCCTAGTACCAAAATAGTCAAATTGAAAATTTATTGGTCCATTAGGCCCAATAATTGGATCCTAGTCCATAACAAACTTGAACCGGGATTTTTAGGGTTTACAATCCATATGAGATGTATTGTATTAGGTTTTGACTTTAAATCAAGAGTTTTGAATTCAAACGAATGGTTTTGATTAAGCATAGAGTATGATTTCTCGCTTAGAGTACTTGCTTTACAATAGATGTTGTTTACATGAGAATAGAATTTGCTGGCTAAAATGCTAGTTGTGACATCATCCCCCCGTTAAAGGGAATTTCGTCGCGAAATTATTTCTAAGGATAGGATCATGAATGAGAGAACAGGTGAGGGTACTTCTGCTTGATCTGTCTTCGCATTCTCATGTGAAATCTGGTCCGTGCTTGGCATTCCATCGAACCTTCACAATCGGAATGCGGCTCTGCTTCGTACGTTTCACTTCTTTATCCACTATCTCCACCGGTTCCTCGACGAACATGCGATTCTTGTTTATTTCGATCTCTTCTAAAGGTATGACGATAGTTTCATCAGATAAGCACTATTTCAAATTTGAGACATGGAACACAGGGTGCACGTTGCTGAGCTCTACAGGTAGCTGCATCTTATAAGCCACTGGACCAATTCGGGCAAGAATCTTGAATGGTCCGATGTATCGCGGGTTCGATTTTCCCGATTTTCCAAAGCGAATCATTCCTTTCCAAGGAAAGACTTTCTATAGTAACCAACATTAGACTTGAAATTCCAGAGGTTTTCGTCATTTGTCACCATAACTCTTTTGTCTGACTCGTGATGCTTGAAGTTGAGTTCTGATTTGGATTATCTTCTCTGTCGTTTCGCGAATGGTTTCTGTTCCCGTGAGAATACTGGTGAGTGATCTGCATTTATGACCATAAAGAGCCTCGAAAGGAGCAACCTTGATGCTCATGCGATAGCCTTTGTGGTATGAGAATTCAATCAAAGGCAACTGGGTATCCTATGACTTTTTAACGCTCGTAGACCCTGGCTAGTCAAATTAGAGGCAATAAGTGTCGAAAACGAATTTTCGACAAAAGATTATTTAGAATAAATAATTTGAACCAAGTTGTAGTATATGTCACAAGGTTTCTGTACATATAAAGAACGCCGAAATCTGAGTTATAACGAAGAAGTTATGACCCGTCGAAGTTTCGCGACGGAACTAGCACGACACCGGGAAGCGTAAACAGTGAATTTATGATAGAGCAAGTTTTAGCCTTAGCGATATAAACGAAAATCGTAGAGTATGTTAAACTAAGAACATCGATAAACAGAATGCCCAAATCTGACTTCGTATGAAGAAGTTATGATTTTTCGAAGTTTCGGATTAGCCGTGTACTGAAGAGATTTGTAATCGGGTTTAATGATCAATTCACGTAAGAATTAAGAAAGATGAAAAAGATGAACACGAGAGTAAATATAATCTCTGTTCAGCTCATATTATGCTTTCAATTTTACAGAGTACAAAGGAATTCTCTGTAAAGACTGTGTTTTAAAGTCCTCAACTCACTTAGTACAGACCCCTATTTATAGGAGAACAAAAGCCTAACAAAATACTAAGGACTAGACATTACGACTATTCATTATAATGCCTTAGTAAAAATAACATTACATCCGAAGACACTACTTACGTATACTTAAGATCCTTCGTAACAACCTAACTAACACTTCGACATATTACAACATTTATACCCTTACAATCTCCCCCTTTGGAATAAAGGTCGAAGTCTTCATGAAGTTAATAGTTGAATGGCATACATCAGCACTCTTCGGATTTCCATGTACCAAGAGATAACTTTCTTTATCTCCTTCTTGTCTCCTTCTGAATTCTTCTTGCAATGATTCATACGAACAATTAAGTTCGTTTATTGCGAATTTGTGTATATCTCCACTTCAGAAGTTTGAAACAAGAATCTTTTAGCTCTTCTAGCTTTATCTTTTCCTACAAAGACAATCCCCAATGGCTTTAAACATATTTCACCGTCTTCGTACTTTTTCAACTCAACCTGCTACTTCGTAGGTGCCATTGGTGTAGTAATGTCGAAGCCTTTAACAGTAGCAAGTTCGACATCAGTTTGAGCTAAGCACTCGAAATAATTTTCCAAGAATATTTTTATGTGCCTACACCCAAGACTTAAAACATCTGGTTCTGTTTCTTGGAGAAAAGAGAAGGACTTGTCTTTAAGTATCAGAGCAACATTGATGAGATCATAAGTGTTCATCAATGGAAAGTCCGCCACAGTGAACTCTTGTATCTTTCCACTTGCTCTTGTCACAACATATTTCAAATTCTGAAACTTTCCTTCGAAAATGACATCCCTTTTTATGGATATCACCTTCTTAATCTTCTCCAAGAACCAAACTTCTTCTTGAGCCTTTGCTAACACAGCATGAAATCGTATCTTCATCTTCTTTCCCTCTTCGAGATCCATAGACTTTGTCTCAGCTTTGAACTGTGGCATAACAAACATCATCTCGTTGATAGGAAAATCAAGTTGACCATAATTAGTATTTGTCACCACAAATCTCTTCTTCGGAATCTTTTCAAAAGAATACATGTGATTGAACATCACCCTGGATTCTATTGTTTCGTAATTGTATATTTTTGAAGGATCACCCTTATCAACATTTGAACCTTCAAGAGCTCTTTGTCGCATTATACTTTCAACATGCCTCATTCTCTCAACTTTAGCTGCCACCTCAGCTTTCTTCTCTTTGTTGGACTTCTCAACCAAGACTCCTTTTCCCTTGTCTTTAACATTCGAAGGAGCTACATTCTTTGATGAAGAGTCATCACTTTGTTTCCTAATTACAATACCTTTTGCAATAGGTCTTGAAATTGGAACAGTTGTAGTCACAGTTGAAATGACTGGAGCAGCTGAAACAATTGTTGGCTTTACAACAACTTTCGAAGGATACAACTTTCCTACTACCTTCGTATCTTCAGTTGTCTTCTCATGTTCCCCAGCCTTTGCTTGACCAACCTTTTCTCCCCCTTGCACCCCTGTGACAGCAGGTGGGGCATCTGATACGTTTGGCAGAAGGCTTGAAATGCGAAGTAATGGAGCAAGGTGTTTTTGTAGGATGGCTTCGAAATGAATGAATTTTTGAGAAAGAAATTCTTGAGAAATAATTGGAGAAGAAGATTTCGAAGATATTTCTTGAAGTTCTTTCAGCAGTTTCACCAACTCTCCAAAATGTTGTTCTTCTGTGGCTGAAAGAGAGATCATCTGAGGATTGACTTGTTCGAACATCTTAACACACTGAACAACTGCATCACAAATAATGTCGATCTTCTGATGTGCTGATTCATATCCTTGTTGAATATGCTGAACCTCCTTCGTCATTTCTTCACGAAGTTCACGAATCTGCATATTAACGTCTTCTCGAACCTTCTTAACTTCCTGTACAAAGAGCACATGACGCTCCTTCGTAACTGTCTTTAAATCCTTCACCTCCTTCAGAAAATCAGATCTCATAAAATTGATTCGATTCTCTGTAGAACTATCATTCTGATCAGTCTTCTTAAGAATGCGGGTTTCAGAATCACGTATTAACCCTGATGCCTTCGAAATCACCCTGCTTTCCATTTCCTTCATTATGGAATCAACTTCCATGATAGTGATTCCAGCACTTCCCACATCCGCTTGAGATTGCAAGATAGAATTCAATTTTGAATTCAATATCTTGAACTGCTTCATCGTCATCAGCATATGGTCAGGGAAATCTTCTTCAGCTTTATCAAAGGAAAGAGCTTCGAATGTTCCTCCAAATCCTTCGTTATCAGTTTCCTCATCAACAACCATGGTTTCAACAACAGGTGATGATGGATTTGGTGGATCGGTTGATTGTGTTGAGAATATAGTGGTGAAAGGTTGATCCATAATAGATTGGAATGTTGGAGAATCAGTTGTGGAAGTAACATGAGGTAAAGACGTTGGTTCAATGAGCTTTATATCAGCAAGCTTCGAAATTTCAGTAGACTGAAGAACCTCTACTTCTTTAGGAATTTCATCTTCAGGAGTCTCAGGAACTTGATCAACTTCTTCGATACGTTGGGTTTTCTTTAAAAATTTCGCCATATCTTCATCCCTTCGTTTCTTAGAAAATGGAGACACCGGATCCGGAATTTCCCGAACTGTGACCCCTTGATGAGTAACCTGTGTTTTCTTCACCAATTGAGATTTTCTCTTGATTTTTGTTCTTCGAAAAACCCCCGTTTTCGAAGGAATTGTCTCTTTTGATGGAGAGGCTTCGATAACTGGTGTATCAGCCACTGAAGTTAAAACAGGAGACACCTCTTCGACAGTTCGAGATGTAGCTATTAGCTCTTGATTCTTTTGTTCTGCTTTCACCCCTTTTTCCGATGACTCACCCTCTGTGTTCTTTGATTTCTTTGATTTCTTCTTCTCTTCTTGTTGTAACATCCCTGTAATAACTCTTGTGTCAATAGATTGTAAATATGACACCAACACATTATTCGTGGGATCCACCTTCTTGAGCATTGCATCTGGAATTCGAGCAATTGTGGTAAAGATAGCTAGATCATCATGTACCTCCTTCGGACTACCATACATGTGGAAAACTACTTTCTCTTCGTAATCTGGAACTTCGATTTTCTCCTTCTGATAGACATATTGGACTATCAGACTCCAATATCGTGCACAAGAAATCCCCTGCTTAGCACTTGTCTTCGAAATACTTGTTATGAACTCTGTCCATAATTGCTCAGAATAATCAACTTGCAAATCGTAGTATAACCCAGCTACCATTGCATAAACCTCCATCCTTCCTTTATCCAACCCCATAGTTCTTCCAGTAAGACATCTAAGAAAGATGCCAAATAAGAAGTTCCAGATTGTTGGTAACCCCGACTTCTTGAAGTCACTAATACGCGTCAATGGAGGTTGATGACCCATCTCATTGAACATAAACACCACTTGTGAAGAAGTAAGTTCATCATAAGGGCCAGAATTCGGAATTCCCAAAATCTTGCAAAACGACCGCTTGGAGACCCTAATTATTGTATCTGTAACCATTGTGAATTCCACACACCCAGTCTCCTTGTTATATGATGCAGTAGAACCTGCCTTTGATAACCAGGACATCGGAGCAGCAAATGAATCAAACATTGCTTTAGACAAAACTGAATTCTATAAAGCAACCACCAGCATATGAAGTTCCTCCGGATACTTTGACAAATCCGATTCGACTTGGTAGTTGGAACCCTGGATCTTCATAATCGGAATACTGATGATTTCATCTGTAGTTGGTGATGAAGTAGTCGCCATTGAAGATGATTGGAGTAAAGAACGTATGAAGAATATGAATTGCAAAGAGAATTTTGTGTTGCAGAGAGTTTGATCGCGTAAAGTGTTATTGAGTTCTGATTTGCCCTTTTATATGTAACCCTAGAATTTTGAATTTGAAGCGGGATACAATAAATGCTTGCTGACATGGCACCTTAAAAACGGAATGCACTCATCAAAAATTAACAATCATAACTGTCAACACGCCTTACACGCTTATCATACACCATGCGTCATCAAGAGATAAGACTGTTTGATCTTCCCCAAAAGAATTGTAACCGTCGGATACCTTCGGAATAGAGGTTAGGCTCTTTCACTTTGAGGTTTAAAAAGCGAAGTCATTTGCCAGAATTTCGAAATCATCAGTTTAAGTTGGTGTTACTCAAACCTCAAGGATTTCGTGTGTGCAGTGTTCCAAAAGAAATTAGATGAGAAACAAAGAATTTTTTTTGGAAAACTTGTGATGTCAACAATTTCTTTTGACACAAAAAGAATTTTATCCCAGGCAAAGATATCTTCGAAAATTATCAAGAGAGATAATTAACAGCTTGTTTGGTTTCCCGTGAATTACAATCGATAACTTGTAGAGAAGTTTCAAAGGGTTTCTTTTATAGGTCAAATGGGTGGCTTCGAAAATTTCGTTACATATCAACCTTAAAATAAGGTGAGAAATTGTAAACAAAATTAGTTGTATAACCAATGTAGTTAGTGACAACTTGGTTGCGAATGATATTCAAAGTAACTTAGAATTTTGGAAATATACTCACACGGAAATCATATTCATAAAAACATTTATGCTGGATCTTGTTGGGAACAAACATCGTAGTTTTCGAATGTTTGATTAAGATCACTCAAAAGAAATGAATAGGATTTGGAGTCTAAAAGGTACTGAAGCAAAAGCTTCGTAAGATCTGGAACATGGTTCCCCGTCAATTCCTTAAGGTTTATAAGATTTTGGGTTTCACTTCTATCACGGACTCATGATATTAGATCATAAACACAGAGTTGTGATTTGTCTAGGTTTTTATTGGTTTGATCAAAGACCTCAAGGACAAATTGCTTCGAATATTTGGAATGTAAGAATTGTTTGGTTTAAAAAGATTGGATAAGAATCGAAGGGTACCTCTGTTATAATGGACAAAACAGAAAACTCTTAACTCATTTGAGAAGAGTAAGGTAGCTCTTGTTGATTTATGCAAATACAAGCCTTGTTGGGAAGAAATTTTCATGAGATAATTTCATCAAGGCTTTCATTTCCCATACATAGAATCATACGAGACTTGAGACAACATGCAGCAGCATGCTTCTAGGGACATCCTAACTAATCCAAAGTGTATCGGGATCATACCTTTCGTTCGAAACTAGTTGCATGAATCTTTCGTATTTGAAACTTAGTTGAAATGTGTACAAATACGAAGCATTCGAACCGTTGACTTGAACAGTAATCTCTGATTTTGTTATTTCAATAAGAAGTAAATCTTCCGAATGCGAGGCGTTCGAAGCGTTGACCATGAACAGTAACCTCTGAACACTGAATCACCCTTTCCTTCCATACACCAAATGATTCAGACCCATCACTCTTCGCTTTTATCCAATTGAAGTGAATTTCCATTAATCATTCCCAATCCTGCTAAGATACGAAGAAACGATTTTTCATCCAAAGCCTTTGTAAAAATATCTGCCAATTGTTCCGTTGTTTTTACAAAATGAACTTCAATATTTCCTTCTTCAACATGATCTTTAATGAAGTGATATCGAAGAGCAATGTGTTTGGTCTTCGAATGCTGCACAGGATTATGGCAAATTCTTATTACACTTTGTGAATCACAATATAAAGGAATCTTTTTCATATTAATTGCATAATCTCGTAATTGACTTTGAATCCAAATTATTTGTGATGTACACGCAGCAGCAGCTACATATTCAGCTTCAGTGGTTGATATTGAAACATATGTTTGCTTCTTCGATTGCCAACTAACCAACTTTCCATCTAGAAATTGACACCCACCAGTTGTGCTCTTACGATCAAGACCGCAACCTCCAAGATCCGCATCTGAATAAGCCTGTACAAAGAACCCTTTTTTCGAAGGATACCACAATCCTAACGAAGTAGTGCCTTTCAAATATCGGAAAATATTCTTTACTGCAGTCAGATGTGGTTCTCGTGGATTTGATTGATACCTTGCACAATTACAAACAGAATACATAATATCAGGTCTACTTGTAGTTAAATACAATAAAGACCCAATCATGCTTCGATATAAAGTAATATCAACAGCAGATTTATCTAACGAAAGAGTTAGTTTTATGCCCGTTGCCATTGGTATTCGTAACCTTGTGCTATTCGTCATTCCAAACTTTTCCAACAAATTCTTCGTATATTTCTCCTGATTAATGAAGATTCCTTCCCTTTTTTGACGAATATTCAAACCCAAAAAGTTATTAATTTTGCCCATCATACTCATTTCAAATTTGCTGTTCATCAGATCTTCGAATTCTTTAGATAAAGTAGGGTCAGTTGAGCCAAAAATTATATCATCAACATAAATTTGAACAAGCATCAGATGATTTCCAATTTTCTTTCGAATAAAGTAGGATCAACTGAGCCTTGTTTAAATTTAACTTGTTTAAAAAATGATGTTAGAGTTGCATACCATGCTCTTGGTGCTTGTTTTAACCCATATACAACTTTATCTAGAATATAAACATGATCAGGATGTTCTGAGTTTATAAAACCTGGAGGTTGTTCAACATATACCGTTTCTTCAAGTTTTCCATTTAAGAATGCACATTTGACATCCATTTGATAGAAATCAAAATCTTTATGAGCTGCAAAAGCCAGAAAAATACGAACAGCCTTGAGTCTTGCAACAGGGGCAAATGTTTCTTCGTAATCAATTCCTTCTTGTTGAGAATATCCTTTAACAACAAGTCTAGCTTTATTTCGAATAATGTTTCCATCTTTGTCAGTTTTATTTTTATAAATCCATTTGAGTCCAACAATTGACACATCATCAGGTTTTGGAATTAATCTCCAAACCTTGTTTCTTTGGAATTCAGACAATTCAGCTTGCATAGCAACAACCCAATCAGAGTGTTCCATTGCAACCTTAACTGTCTTTGGTTCGATTTTGGAAATAAAAACATTAAACATGCATAACTCTTGATGATTATTCAGTACCTCATTTCGTACTTTAAGTTGTGCTCTTGTCATTATACCTGCTTGTGGATCACCAAGAATTTGATCTTTTGGATGATTTCTTGTCCATTTATCCAATGGTGGATAATTAGGATCAAAATCCAAAAGTGCATCTTCGAACATAACATCTATTTCTGATCCATTTATGGAAATTGAATCATCACCATCATCAAAATGTTCTTCTTCAAGAATTGGATCTTTCTCAAGTATGGGCTCCCCCTCGATGATTGACTCCGTTTCGATATTTTGCTCTGGTTCACTGATCGGCTCTTCTTCAAGAATTTACTCCTCTTCGACATTAACATTTGTTGACATGTTATCTCTTTCACTATAAATCTCCCCCTCAACAAAAGTATTTGAATCCAAGTGCTCCCCCTCCACTGGATCATCAGCTTGTTCATTTGGGTTTAGATTCAAATTCGAAGTTGAATCATTGTTATACTTCGAATTTTCTGATGTTTGATTATCAGTTGCATTTCTTTCTGCATCAATTGCTTGATCTGAAATACGAAAAATCGAATCATAATCAACATCATCTATTTCAATTAAATCCTCTATATTTGAAGAATTTTGCAAAATAGGATAATTCGCAAATTTATGATTAGACTTTTTAATGTATTGATCATCAAATGTCAAATTAAAAGTTTCTTCCACTTTACGAGTTCACTTATTTAACACTCTATAAGCAACTGAATTATGTGAGTATCCTAAGAAAATTCCTTCATCTGCTTTTGTTTGAAACTTCGAAAGATTATCCTTAAGATTCAATATAAAACACCTGCATCCAAAAACATGGAAAAATTTGACATTAGGTTTTCGATTATTGATGATTTCATAAGGAGTAACATTAAACCGTCTATGAATGAATGATCGATTTTGAGTAAAACAAGCAGTTGATACAGCTTCAGCCCAAAGATATTGAGGTAAATTCGAATAAGCCAACATTGTTCTTGCAGCTTCATATAATGATCGATTTCTTCTCTCAACTACACCATTTTTTTGTGGTGTATAAGGAGATGAAAATTATGCGAAATTCCTTTTTCCACCAGAAAAGAATCGAAGACACGATTTTTGAATTTAGTTCCATGATCACTTTTAATTTTTCGAACTGACTTCTTCAATGAATCTTCCATCTTCTTGATAAAATCAATCATCATTTGTGGAACTTCGGATTTTAACCTGAGAAAATAAACCCACGTGAATCTTGAAAAATCATCTACAATTACCAAAATGTACCTTTTCTTGTTAAGAGTAGCAACTGTTGAAGGACCACATAAATCAGTATGCAAGAGTTCAAGAGGTTCAACAATCTTCGAATCTATTGTGATAGGATGACCTTGTTTGTGTTGTTTTCTTACTTCACAAGCTGCACACAAACTGTCATTATCATATTTAAGAATGGGTAAACCTCTTACCAGATCTTGTATGACAAGTTTGTTGATGTTTCGAAAATTGAGATGTGATAATCTCCTGTGCCATAACCAGCTAACATCGGCAACAACCTTTGAAAGTAAACACACAGCAGGTTTGCCTACAATAGGAACAATATCCAATGTAAACATATCACCTTTTCTTTTTGACTTAAGTAAAACTTCCTCTGTCTTAACATTCGAAATGACACTTCCTTCTTCATTAAAAAGAACTTGATTTCCAGTGCCCACAACAAGTTGTGAAACACTTATCAAATTGTGTTGTAAACCTTCAACAAATGCAACCTTGTTGATAGTGAAATTTCCATTCGTCATCTTTCCATAACCCTTGACTTTGCATTTGTGATTATTACCAAATTTAACCACTCCTCCATTTTCTAGACTTCGAAAATCTCGCAAGTTTTCCTTCTTCCCAGTCATGTGACGTGAGCAACCGCTATCAATATACCACTTGTTATCATATTGCTCGTCACAAAGTACCTGCGATCATTGGAAAAATTTAGGTACCCAAGCTTTGTTGGGTCCATTCATATTAGGTTTGTGTTTCAATTGTAAAGTACAACCATTTACCCAATCACAAACTTTGGTTTTGAAACTGTCAATAAATTTAACATTTTCATTCGAAGGGTCAGATATATGAGTTTTTATTATTTTCAAATTTTCACTAAGTACACCCTTCGCATCTTGAGTTTGTGATTTTTCACTTTTTTCTTTTGTGACCGGCTGCCAAACTTTAACTGAGATATTTGACTCTTTGGATGATAAACTTCCATTCGTTGAAGGATTAGCATATTTATCATATGCCCCATGTATATGTTCTTTCGAAAACTTACTTGATTGGTATATCTTTCCTTTTCCTTCCAACCAATGATCAATATTTCTTTTTGTTGTAATTCCTTTTGCATATGATACTTTGTCAGCTTGTTTCTTCACAAGATTATAACATTTTGCTGAATTTGGAACATAATCAACTTTTGGTTTTGAAAGATATGATTTATGATAAGATGTCTTGTTTTGTAACTTTGAAGTCTGTGTTGCAACCTTTTTCTGAAAATTTTTTCTTGGTATTGTTGTTTTTGTTCCATTTGAAACTTTTGATTCCTTATTTGAAAATGAAGCATTTTTCTTTTCAAAAATTTGAGACTTTGATTTTTCTTTAAAAGCTTTTCTTCTATTTGAAAATTTTGTTGATATCATTTTTGATGGCTCAACAGTTTGCCAAAAAATTGTTTTTCTTGCTTGACGTTTCGAAATATTATTTTGCTTTGAAAAATTTTCAACTTGAGCTTTAAATTCTTTTGAATTTAATTTTATTGCTTTGTTGATTGTTTTAACATTTGTTTTAACACCTTCGTGCTTTGTAAACACATTTTCAGTTGGAACAACTTCCTTCTTTTCAATCCATACTCTTTTTGATTTTTGATGTTGAAATTTATATGAATTCTTTGTAAGATTATTTTCAACTGTACTTTGATTTGAAAAGAATCCTTCATTTGAATTTTGCATATTGTCTTCCTCAACCAACTTTTTGAATTCATGCTTTATATTTTCAACATTACCTGTGGTTACGAAGACTTGATTTGGGAACACAATATCATCAGTGCATTTGAAGATTGGATAAACAACAATATTCGATTCAAGATAATGAGCACCTTTTTCACTAAGAATTTTCTCAAATTCTTGTGTATCCAAATAGACTTGATCAACAACCACTCGAGGAATTTCAATTTCTTCGACCTTTGAATTGTCTTCGAATTTGTATTTTCTTCCTCAATGTCACTATCATCGGTTTGACTCTCATGTATTTCCACAAACTCCATATCACAAACTTTCGAAGTTGAGGGTTTATCAGTTTCAATTTTTATTAATAAATCTTCACATTTTTCTTTCCATTTAAATGAATTTGCTATATTTATGACAGACAATTGAGAACAATCTACATCTTCTAAATCACTAATTTCACAATTAGATGTAGAATTCTCAGTCTTTTTCAAAATTCGAAGTTGTTCTAATTTAGTTAAGGTTTCATTTACAATTTTTACTAAATCATTAGCATCAAGATAATCTTTGACTTTTGCAATTCCATATCTAAACCTATCATTTGGAACTTTGTTAAAATCAGAAATTTCTTTTTCACAATCATATGAAATACTATCAACCTTAGCTCTATCATAAGCTAAAAATGGTAGTAATTTTCTATGTTGTTCCTTAATTATTTCACACGAATGATGTAACTCAGTTAATTTTCCATACAATCTTTTTGCTGAATTACAGAAAATATTTCATTGTGCTAACAACAAGTTTATTTCTTTTGCTAATTTTTCTCTATCCTCCATGATATTTGAAACTTGTAATTCTAAGTAATCAATCCTAGTGACTTTTGAATCCAACATTTTTCTTGTCTCTAGTAATTGATCACTTAACTTTTTCGCTTCATTGCTAGCAGACACAATGATTGAATCAAAGTAAGTAACAGTTTCATCAAAAGATACTAACTCAGAATTATATGCAGAAACTGGAATGTTAAAAGATTCAAGAATGTTACGTACCTTGGTAGTCATGGGCGACCTATTAGTACTCTTCGAAACGAAGCATTGCCCACACACTTCGTCAGTCTGTTCATCATCTGAATCCTCTACCATCTTTGCATACATCGCTCCATGTGTTGGATTTTTCATCTCTTCATCATCTGAACCCGAAGACCATATTTGATATGTGCCATCCGATTCAGTTTCTCCATGAGCCACCAATGACAAATTCTTCGCTTTCTTCTTTACTTCCTCCAGTTTCTCAGTGTAGTAAGCTTCATCCTTTGTTTTACTTTTCTTTTCTGCCTTCTTCCTCAACAAGCAATCTACTGCCAAATGATTTGCTCCATAGAAATAATGGCAATTAATTCCTGTATCACCTTTCAATATCATCTTCATTTGCTCCATCTCATTCTTCGAATCTGTCTTCATTTCTTTCTTCTTTTCATCCAGTTTGTTTTTGTTCTCAAAACTACCCTTCTAATCTGATGACTTCCTTGGATTAAAAGGTTTCTTAAAAAATTTCTTTACTCTATTGTTTGAGTAAAATGCAACAACCTCATCATCAGAATTCATCAGAAAACCTTCTTCTTCATCAGACTTCGATTTTTCATTCTCTCTTTCTGAAACCTTCGAAACTAGTGCCAGTGGTCCACCAAGACTTGCTATTGTTTCCTCAGCTATTTCATTAACTTCGTTTTCATGAGATTTTAGTTGATTGTACAAGTCATTCAAAGTCGAAGTATCAAAACTCTGTTGATTTTTCACCATCATACTCACACTTCTCCACTCCTTTCGAAGTCCCATTACAAATATCAAATTGTACTCCATTGGTGACCTTATTATACTATAACGATTACAACGATAGATTAACTCGCTGAACCTATCATAGTATGCTTCAATAGACTCATTTTCTTTTTGTCTGAAGTCTTTGAGTTCCACCAGGCATTGTTTCACAGATGTGATCTTTGTCTTTTCACTTCCTTGAAATTTGTCTTTGAGATTGTTCCAGATTTCTTTAGCTGTTGTGCATGTTCTGACATAATTATACACAACAGGAGGCAGAGCACCTCTTAATTCCCTCATGCATTTCTTCTCCAGTTGTTTTAAACGATTGGTTTGATTATCAACTTCCGAACTGCTTGAAGACATACCGATTGGCTGAACTTGTGCAGGTTGATTGATTTCTCCTGAGATGCATTTCCATAACTCTTCATTTAATCCGTTCAAGTAATCTTCCATCCTATCTGCCCACTGATCATAATATTCTGGAATAAGCATTGGAATTTTTGTGGATGATCCAAGCAAATGAGAAAATGATGTCATCGAATTCAGATTGAATGACGCCATTGTTGTACGGAAAAAAACTTCAAGATGATACTAAACTTTTGAGAAATTTGAAATCAAATTGTATAATTCAAATCAGAATCACACAACGAACACTCGATTAACAAATATTTTCGCAGAATCAAATCCTAGATTGAGATGAAGAATAATTTTTCAATTTCAAAAAGGACGGAAGCTTTTCGAATCAAACAGTAGATTCAAAAACCTTTTTGATCGTATGAAAATTAGATCACAGAAAGAATTCCTGCTCTGATACCAATTGAAGAGATTTGTAATCGAGTTTAATGATCAATTCACGTAAGAATTAAGAAATATGAAAAAGATGAACACGAGAGTAAATATAATTTTTGTTCAGCTCATATTATGCTTTCAATTTTACAGAGTACAAAGGAATTCTCTGTAAAGACTGTGTTTTAAAGTCCTCAACTCACTTAGTACAGACCCCTATTTATAGGAGAACAAAAGCATAACAAAATACTAAGGACTAGACATTACGACTATTCATTATAATGCCTTAGTAAAAATAACATTACATCCGAAGACACTACTTACGTATACTTAAGATCCTTCGTAATAACCTAACTAACACTTCGACATATTACAACATTTATACCCTTACATGTACAGCCCGAAATTCTAATATTAGATCGAGTGATTTTTAGTTGACATGACCTAAACGAGAATCGAAGATCTCGTTAAGAGTAGCGTAACGAGAAAAAGATGAGCAAAAACGGACGTCGGATGAAGAAGTTATGAGAATTTAACGGACCAATCTTGTCCCAGCCTGTAAATAATATAAAATTTAAAATCGAGTCAAAATTAGCCGACGGAGTCTAAGAGAAAGTTGTAGAGTAAGTTCCCACCTTCGCGTGGATATAAAGAACGTCGAAAACGGAGCTCGTATGCAAAAGTTATGATTTTTAGAATTCGGGAAGTGAATTTGCGAAATCTGATGCGAGAATTATGACGTGGCTGAATCCCAGCCGTCCGATGAGCTCACTTCGGATTCAGACACCTAGCCTTGACATTACGCCCAACGTCCGGGACCGGGTACGCCCAGCGTACTTCGGTATTGTGTGGTCCGAGAAGCAAACACGTAGCCCCATCCGAAGAGCACCACCTGTCCGCATTATCCGAGTTACGCCCCGCGTCCGAGGACCTTTACGCCTAACGTACGTCCAAGGACCAGCCTATAAAAGGGCTGCGAGGGCAACTAGCTTCTTCACCCATTTTCTCAACTTTTTCTCTCACTACTTTTTCTCTCTAGCTCTTAAACCCTCCTAAAAACTAGGGAACCTCCCTAGCACCCTAAGGAAGCCCCAAGGCTCCCGGAGTCCCGAGTAAAAGGGATCTTTCAGTTTCGGAAACGCTGCTCCGAGCAAAGCCCGATTTTCTTGAAAATCCACTGTAAGTGAGCTACGCTTACGCAATTTTTAATACAGCTTTCAAATAATTATAGCAATGTCATTAGGTCCTTAAAATAATTATTTGGGTTATTATTATTATGAGTTATATAGAGTTTTGTTTAATGCTAATATAATAATAATAGCTAGACTATTAATTAGTCGCGGTTAACGTTCGACTAAACCCTAGTGGTATTGCTACTAGGTTTTATCGAAGGAGATTATTTTAAGAGTAACGAAGTGCTTTCCGAGTGCCGACTCACCACCTTATCAAGTGAGTGCATAGTCCCTTTCATCTTACACATCGATATGAAGTATTTTAATATAAATTACGTGCTATGTGTGCATATTGTCTGAATACTTGCTGTCTATGCTAGGTGAAAGATTTCTATACATGTTTTAAATGATTTAAACTGTATATGTATTTTATATCTACAAAATGTGTTGGGTAAAACATGGGTAGATGAAATAGTGTTATGTGATAACACGATGAAAAGACATCAATGTTGACAGTGATCCAGTCATCTAATGGAGTATAGATGACGACCATGGATGATACTAGACAGTCCAGTGGAACGCTAGCATGCTCGTAACCTGTAGGTGTTTTTGAACTAGGTGCTCATTAGGTCTTTTTGAACTGAGTGTGTTCACTAGGTATTTTGAACTGAGTGTGTTCACTAGGTATTTTGAGCTGAGTGTGTTCACTAGGTATTTTTGAACTGAGTGTGTTCACTAGGTATGTTGAACTAAGTGTGTTCACTAGTTACTTTTGAACTATGTGTTTACCAGATGTTTTGGACTACGTGTTCACCAGTTATAATCTATAAGCCTTGGTAACGATGGACTTCATGCCGATTCCTTTGGATGATCCTTAGGAATAAATAAACGAGGAATAGCTGATTCTTAGGGTAGATCCTTAAGACCAAAGAAGATAATGGGGATGGGTAATTGGGTTGATTGTTTGATTGTTTAAACATAATAATTATATTATTGTGGGTTGAAAACCCTATGTACTCATCAGGTTTCCCAACCTGACCCACTCAGTTTATTTATATCACAGGTGTTGATATGAAGTTATATTACACTGAGAGATTTAAAGAGATGTAGATCACTAGTGTAAATAAATGTAAGTTCTGTTTATGCTTATGTTTCTGCATTAACGATGACATCCCAAATGTTTTAAAATGAATAAAATACGTTTCTTCGAAAATATTTTAATAACGTATTTATCGTGTTTTTCTGGGAACAAATTCCGCAACATTTTTATTAAAAGAAGTACTCTGATTTTTATAAAGCATAAACAAAAATCGGTCTTTTATGGCCGTGAAAATGGGGACGTCACACAAACTCCCAGACTTAGAGCATGACTTCGAGTGGTTGAATGGTCCGTTCTCTTTGGCTATTGGTTTGAGGGTGGTAAGAAATGCTCATGACTAGCTGTATTCCTATAGCCTTCCAAAGTGACTGTCAAAATCTTGGAGTAATTTCGTTATCTCGATCCACACAGTACTTCTTTCGTGATATTCTCCGCTTTGATGTCTCCAAAGTCGGTCGTTGGTGTTGATAGTGTTTGTTCTTGTTTCATGAGCAAACGAGTATGCTATCAATGGAAATAATTAAAAGTTTGACTAGGAATGGTTGGGAAAACTCTGTTAGTAGGGTTCATGAATACCGTGGGAGCATTCGTTAGACCGAAGGGTATCACAACGAATTTTAAATGGTCGCGACAAGTTCGGAAAGAAGTTTTTGGAATGTCGTCTTCTTGGACTCGAAGTTGATGATAACCAATTCTTAGATCTATTTTAGAGAAGTAACGAGCTCCTTGGGGCTGGCCAAATAGGTCGTCCATCCGAGGGAGTGGGTATTAATTTTTAATAGTGAGCTTATTCAATTTCCTAAAATCGATGCACATTCTGAAGGATCTGTCTTCTTAACGAGAAAGATCGGAGCTTCCCAGGGTGAGAAGCTTGGTTCAATGAATTCTTTGCTCAAAAATTTTCTTAATTGACTGGTTAACTCCCAAATTTTGGCGGAAGTTAACCTATAGGGTGAATTGGTAATTGACGTGGCTCCCGGTATGAGGTCGATTAGAAATTTGACCTGTGTCTCTGGGGCATTCCCGGAAGGTCTTTAGGAAATATATCCGGAAAATCGCATGCTACTGGAATACCTTATATGCTTACTTCTTCCTTGGTCTTGTCCACAACATGAGCGAGGAAAACGTAGTTCTTCTGGTGCAGACACTTCTGTACCTTGATGCACGAGATAGGACGAGGATTGGCGTCTAATTTATCACCATGGAGTATTAGAGTTTCGTGATTGGGAAGGTGAAGGCAAACGGCCTTCTCGCGACACATAGTATTGTTGGATTAGGTGTCTAAGCCCATAACTATTATTGGTATATATTCGACCCGAATGTAGCATGGTCCATTTGGGTTGCATATCATCAGGACAATTTGTTAGGATGGACTTTTGAGAGAAGATTAATTATGGTTTATTAATATATTATAAGTTATAATATATTAATACAAAATCATATGTTTTAATTAGTGTTGATCAAGAATTAATTTGGAATTAATTTAGTGGTCAAAAGAGACTAATTAAGTCTATGTGGACTAATTATGGTAATTAGTTATATTTATATGCGTTGGGCTTATGATACATGTTGGACCAAGTTTATGTATGGATACATGAAGATTTGTGCCAGATGGACCATGGATCATAACACCCATGGGTATGGATTTAGGTTATACCCATGACTCTTGGAATCCAACATATAAATGTGCTACTTCATGACCGAAACGTGTACACTTCTTTTCTTAGTGCAATATGGAGGTTTTTGGTGCATGGAATTCTCTCTCAAGTCCTACCTTTGTCCATGATCTGTTTTGACTTCATTTGAGGCTTCCACACTATTGGGGCTAAGCTCTTTAAGGCCAAATACACCAAGACTTCAAGCTCCATCAAAAGGTATATCATGCTAACTAGTATATTATGTTTTTTATGTTAAATGCATGCTAGTTGTAAGATTAATACCTTGGAAACCATTTGCATGTATAATTAGTGAAAACATAGATCCAAGGTATTTAGGGTTGTATGTGCACCATAGGATGTTGTATTATACCAAAACCCAACAGTGGTATCAGAGACTGGTTTGTTTTCAATTATACTTGATGCAAGTTGCTGAAAAAAACTGAAAAAAATCGAATTTTTTGCTATCTGGACAGCAGACTCGACGAGTCCATGAACAAATTCATCCAACTTGTCGAGTTGGTGCACTTGACGAGTTGGACCCCCTGACAACATATATTCGTGTTTTTGGCCTGTTTAGAATCATTACCACAAGGTGTTTTTGTTCATAAAATTTGTTTTTGGTACTATGGTACTGTTTATTCTCATCCAAATAAAGTTATAATCAAAGTTTCAAGTTTTGTACATGTTTATATGATGCCTGAAAAATTGTTGATTATGAATGTTCATGTTTATGAGTTTGTTTAGATTAATAGAAAAAATTATGTGATAGTTGTTTTCAATCCAAATTAATCTAGAAGTTGGTAATAATATGTGTTTTTATAACTTGTCCTCAAGTTACTTGAAAAGTCACATTTATGAATTTTAAAAACTCATAAAATTGCCATAGGTTACAAAATGAAGAGTCATTCATCATAAATAGTTTTATGAACTCCATAACATGTCCTCAAGTTATGGATGTTCAAGAGTCTCTTCATTAAAGTTTTTTAAGACCTTAATTAAACTCATAAGTTATGAAAATCCAAGGGTTTTGAAAAGTTTCAAAACTTGCCCTCAAGTTTTGGAATTTGTAAAGTCACCCCATGTACACTTTAATTCCAAACCCTAGAATTTTAAAAGTTAAAATTCAAACTTTATGGACTTCATTAAATTAATTAAAGTGTTTAATTAAAAGAGTTAATAGTTCCATAATGGCATGGTTTAAGTTTAATTAAATTAAGAGTGTAGTCTAATTTTTAAATTAAACCACCAAGTATTTTAAATATGTAAAATACATCCTTATATTATTATCATATTAAAAGTTAATATATATATATATATATATATATATATATATATATATATATATATATATATATATATATATATATATATGTATAAGATTAAAAGTCAGCCTTACCGCTAGTAGGCCTCATTCACGAAGCCGGTCTATAAGGGGGGTATAAGGTTACTGCCTATAAAATGACAGTTTAATGGGTGTCCACTCTCACCCACCGCTTCCTTGACCGGTGGTGGGTCGTTAGCCGAACGGGTAGGACAAGGACAAAAATTCTCCCTTCATTAAAAGTATTAATGATAAATACTAAGTAACTAAACCTTTTATAAATACCCAATCTTAGTTACTTAGGAAAATGTGAATATTGTGCTAACCCATGAAATTCACACTTTGTACCTTACCAAGTCGTTGGTGGAGCGTGTGTGGGTTACCGACACACTAATCTGGACTAGAAAGGATTACAAAGGGTGACTTAATGTTTATCATAGATCGGTGGAGCGTGTGTGGGTTACCGACACATCGATTAGGTGATAATATTAGGGGTACCAAGTGAGTTTGCATGGTTATTCACACCTTGTTTTGTGATCCTCGGCATCCCAATCACAAAATTTGAGAGGGCACAATCGAGATTGAAACATGCCATTGAAAAGTTCAATGAATCTTAAAAGAACTAGGAGTTTTAAATCTAATTAAAACCTAATAAATTATTTTGTTTTTCATGGTGGAAATCGGTGAATCGTCATTCTCCTGCCTTCAAATATCTTATAGCTTGGATTACGGCATCCCTCTTCCAAGTTAAAAAATATTGTGTTGGGTCCTAGCCTTAATATTTCATATTGGGTGTTATATTATGTACTTAGAAATCAACTAACTTGAATATCTCCCATTGTAGATTTCTAGTTCAGACATCTATGATCTTCCCAAATCTCTTGGAATTTAACTTCCTCTACCCCCTCCAATTATTCTCCCTAACCCACAAGTTCAAGGCCACTCAAGCCCTATTGGCAAGCAAGGTCTATGTGTGATCACATCATAGAGATGAAGTCACATATTAACAAGCCGGGAGAGTTGGGTGTCAAAGTCTTGAGAAAGTTGGATGTTCAATCACTTTCTAAGTTACACAATGAGTTCCTTTGGGACTACTATGAAACAGACTATAACATGACCCTTTATGATTTTATCTATTTGCTTGGTGCTACTGAATCAGAAATGATTTGAGGACTAGTAAAGAAAATTTGATTAGAAGATCAACTTCCTAAACCTTCTATTGCCAAAGGAAGGGGCATTGGTTGCGAAGCTGCCTAATTTACCTGAACAAACATAAGGTTGGTAAAGTCAAAGAGTTTTTCTCTACTTCAGGTAAAGTGCACTACCTAACTCTATTAAGCTCCTATTTGAGATTCTTATACATGATGTGACCGGATCACATTTTTATGTTTTGTAGAATCGAAGAGAGGAAGCTTAAAGGAAGTATATGCTGATTTTGATCGCGAAGATGGATTTCAATCGCATGGTTCGGTGACCAGAGTTGTGAGTTGTTGCTTAAGAGTTATGATATATTGCTTAGGAATAGATAACAACAAATTTTTCATATGCATTTGCATTGTAAGGATAAGTTTTTCCGCAAGTTTTAAATAAAAGATAAGGTTTTATTTTTATTTATTTTAATTATCCTTACAGTGGCATTTGTGAAAATGGTTGTTTATATGATTCCATTGATAGCAATATTGGAAAATGGATTTGATTCTTCCGGTTCTGGTAGTGTCATAATTTACCAAATAAAGAAAGATCATACAAGTTGTATGATGAATGAGAATTTTCATCTTTGGAAAATTAAGTCAAGTGAAAGGACTAAGGGATCGAGTACACATTTGTGTGCACTGGTCAAGTCCACCACAAAGATCGATAAGACTATTAGTCATGATTTACTAAAGTATAGTAAATATGGTTATACTTACAAGTTTAAGTATAATTCTGAAACAATGGAAAATATTCGATGTATGGCAGAATGAATGAGAAGAATCAAATTAGGCAGAAAGATAAAAGTTTCTCAAATCTGAAAAGAGGGGAGAGTACTTTAGTATCATGTTTTGTGATCATCTTAATGATTGAGAAACCATATCATAATTCGTCATCTAAGAACATCTTAGTGCATTCTTATGGCTAAGAAGAGGAGACATGAATTGTTGGAATGGTTAAATCAAGAAGATGAGTCATACTTCGTTCCAAAAACAAAGTCTTAGAGTCGTACTCCAAGATTGTAACTTGAGTGACATATCTTAAAGATGGTTTATTAACACTAGTCAAATGTAAGAGTAAAAGGTTATCTACTCTTGTACATTTGAGACAGGTAAGTTGTGATGATTTGGATAAAATAGAGACCAACTTAGACCAATTGTGTGAAGTGTTTGTCTTGATAAAGAATCCACACTATCTCCATTATCTTTGGCAAGTGAATCTTATATGTCAAGAGGACAGTGGGAGTCCTAAAGCTCTTGAAAGTTTCAAGACCTAATCAAGAATAAAACCTGAAATTCTTCACTAGCACATGACTTGAGGTGTATAACCTATCGTGTTGACATTTCTGTGACTATTCAAGTTAACTTTGCATAGTAGTTCTGAAAGTTCTCAATTGGTTGCACAACTACTTGGAAGCTATGGCAGGCCCTTGTGCTGCTAGGTGGTAAGAACTTAAGATTGCCAACCGACAAAACTCACTAGATCCTTAATCGAATTTACGAGAGGAAATGTATAATCTCATTCCAGTCCCAGTGAACCATGCAAGTGAACCACTAAGGCATCGCTAAACATGTAAATCATTTAAAGGCCCAAATTGGAATGAAATTATATAACATGGGCCCGAAATATATATATGAAATGACAACTAAGGCCCATTTAACATGTAAGGTATTCACAGGCCCAAATAGCACACAAATTGTATCCAAGGTCCGTCGCACATGTTAATGGGTCAATGAGGCCCAATAAACATATAAATAGTACACAGGACCTATCACACATAAAAATGGGCCACTAAGGCCCAATAACCTAGAAAATGATCAAATTAATCCGTTTGTTAGTTTATCGTTGGTTTTGGTTCAAGTATTCATAAAATTAGCATAAAAGCCCACTTTTTGTAAAAATGACGTTCTTGGCCCAATAAGCCAAAAATTTACAATTAAGGCCCAATTTTTGTAAGAATAACACTTTAGTCTCCAGTTTGTTCAAAAATTGTGTTGATGACTAGTTTGTGGTAAAAATAACATTTTAAACCCATTTTTGTCAAAAATATCATTTTGGGCTTGATTTTTGTGGAAACACACATTTTTCTGGTTTTGGGCTTTTCCAACCTAGTTTTTGGAAAATTTCTAGAAAAATCATTGTAAGTTGAAATTTGGATCCGTAAATTCTGGAATTTTGGTAATTTTGTCTATTTTGTTCACAATTTTTCTCATAATTTTTAATGGCTTCTAAGAAGTGTGAAATTTCTCACCTTCACATGTTGGTCCGAAATTATTTCAAATCTGATAGGCAGTTTTGTAAAATTCGTCAAAAATTATAGAAAAATCGTATGAAAACGTGAGAGTATTCATTTTAAAGGTATAAACCTGAAGGTTCTGCATATAAAACAGTTTTGAAAAGTATTATCATTAAGGGGGTCAAAACAGTCCGAGATTGGACCAAAAGTTTTTAGTCAAGGGCGGTTTATGAGTTTAATTTATAGATCTTAGAACAAAACACTCATTTTTGCTATTTAAAGTGTATAAATCTCAGATCTACTAGTTTACATGTATTATATGTGATAACACAATTTTTTCTCTAGGTTTTTATGAATATCCAAGGGACAACTTCATGTTCTTAGCATATTTTTAGTTTTATGAAGTAAACAACACAAAATCACCAAATGGTTCAAGAAAACACACATAATCATGCATATATACATAGATCTACACATAAGACTTGTATTCTCCCCCAAAAACCAAGTATAAATCGAAAATAGGGGGCATGAACTCACCTTGCCGTGATGGATCGGTTTTGATGAAGAAGTGGAAGAAGATTTTTGATCCTAGCAACTTTCTTGAGTAGATCTTGAACTTAGATGGTTCTAAGAGCATAATCCACAAATATAAGGATGTAAGAGGAGATCTTTGAAGAGATCAAGAAGTTAAATCATAGATCTAAGCAAAACTTACCAAAGATGATGATCTAGGTCAAGATCCTCTTGAAACTACCCACAAATCTCGAAAATTTAGAGGAGTAGAGAGGAGTTGTTGAGAGAGACTTGAAAGTGTTTGAAATTGAAATGTTTGTGTGTTTGTGGAGCTTCTTGGCCGTGAGTAATAAATAGGGAGAAGATAAGATGTTTCCTAGATGTTTGGTGGGTTTTAATCTCCTAGTAACATGGTGGGGTTGTGCATGGATATCCCCCATGCACTAATGAGGTGGCAAGTGCACAAATTTCTTCATTTTTCCTTTTTTGTTGTCAAATAAGAATGTTGGGCCAAGATTTGGGCTAGAGTAATAAGAATGAAATGATTTAGGCCCAACCTTGGCCTTGTTCAAAATTTTGTGAAGCTCCAAGCATTTTTTCAGCCCATTGGGACCTTAAGAAGGTTCACGGCCCACTAGGGCAAATGGAACCATTTATGGCCCAACAAGACCTATTAGAGATAAAAATGGATTATTTTAGGCCTACATGGCCCAAAATGCTAAAGTTTTATGAATGTGGTCCATTTGGAATCCAATTAGGGTTCCAAGTACCAAAATAGTCAAGTTGAAAATTTATTGGTCCATTAGGCCCAATAAGGGGATCCTAGTCCATAACAAACTTGAAGCGAGATTTTTAGGGTTTACAATCCATATGAGATGTATTGTATTAGGTTTTGACTTTAAATCAAGAGTTTTGAATTCAAACGAATGGTTTTTATTAAGCATAGAGTATGATTTTTCACATAGAGTACTTGCCTTACAATAGATGATGTTTACATGAGAATAGAACTTCCTAGCTAAAATGCTAGTTGTGACAAATATTGCCATTTAAAACATGATCTTTTATGAAATGATATCGTATATCAATGTGTTCGTCATCGAGTGCTGATTTGGGTTTTGTGAAATAGCAATTGCACTTTGAGAGTTAATAGATAGGAATTCTTTGAAAACGGTAACCGTAATCCAAGAGCTGAGATTTCATCTCGAGAACTTGAGATGTACATGTTGGATAAGGTGTCTAAGTCCATAACTATATTTGGTATGTACTTGACCCGAGAGTAGCATGGTCCATTTGGGTTGCACTTCACCGGAACAATTTGTAAGGATAGACTTTTGAGAAGAGGTTATTTATGATTTATTAATATATTATAAAGTATAATATATTAATATGAAATCGTATTATTTAATTTGTATTGATCAAGAATTAATTTGGAATTAATTTTGTGATCAAAAGAGACTAATTAAATATATAGGAATTGATTGTGTAAATCATTCATCCTTATAGAGTGGGCTAATGACCCATGATTCCTTATGTTGGGCTAAACCCATGTGCTGACCCATGGATACTCTGTAGAGGTTAAAACCCATGGAGCATGAGGAATGTGGAACGTCATGCACATTAGGGATTGCATGGTGTAACCCTAATGTAGCCACACTATATAAGAAGCCCTTTGGTTCATGAAATCGGCACCTAGAGTTCTTGTAAGAGTGCTAGCCGATTTTGAGTGCATATTATCTCCTCTCAAGTTCTCCCATTTGTTGGTGGTGATTTGTGGTTCCACTTGAGGCATTCACACTATTAGTGCCAGGCTCTTAAAGCTTCAATGTTTCAACTACACTAAATGTATGTCATCTAACAAGAATTTTGTAGTATAGTTACTCCATTATATGCTAGATAGGATGATGCTTTGGAATTTTGAAAGTTTGCATGTATATTAGAGAAAACATAGATCCAAAGAATCTAGGGTTGCATGTACACCATAGGAGTGTTAGAATGCTCAAAACCCATCAGTAGTATCAGAGCCTAGGATTGTTTTCCAATTCACTTGATGCTACTTGTTTTCAAATGCTTGAAAAATTGATTTTTGCTGTCTGGACAGTGGACTCGCCGAGTCCACTAGGGAACTCACTGAGTCCCCTCACAAACCTAACCAACTCGTGAGTTAGTTCATGCACTCGACGAGTTGGTGCTCCAGAGTGCATATTTGCATGTTTTAAAGCTGGAATTTGACTAGGATCATTACCCTCAACTGTTTTTGAACCTATAAACCTGTTTTTGATGTGGTAATGATCATGCTAATCCAATTTAAAAGATAATTGTCAAAACTTTCATGTTTTGTATTAGTTTACGTGGCTAGGCTAATTACATGACATTTGTTTTGATTTGAATTGTCTTGCTCATATGAGTTTGGTTGAATCTTTTATGAATTATTTGATTATTGTGTTAGTTAAATACCATTCTAAATGTTTTTAATGGACTCCATAACTTGTCCTCAAGTTATGGATGTAATGGAACATGAAAGGTTTTTCTAATAAAGATGTCATTAAACTCATGTGTTATAGATTTGAAGAGTTTTGACAAGTTTCAAAACTTACCATCAAGTTTTGGAATTTGTAAAGTCTCACTAAATGAAACTTTAATTCCAAACCTTATAATTTTAAAAGTTAAAATTCAACGCTTATACTATTATAATTTTATTGGTTTAATATTTATATATAAGCGTTGAATATATATATATATATATATATATATATATATATATATATATATATATATATATATATATCAGTTACTTTAGGAAAATGTGAAATTGATGCTCATCCATGCAATTACACTTTGCACCTTACCAAGCGTTAATGGAGCGTGTGTGGTTAACCAGCACATTATCTTGGACTAGTAAGGGTGGCAAAGGGTAACTAAATGTTTATCATAAGGTCAATGGAGCGTGTGTGGTTAACCGACACATTATTAATGTGATAATTAATATTGAGAGTACCAAGTACATTTGCATGGTTATTCACACCTTGCTTGTGATCCTCGATATCTCAGTTACAAACCTGAAGGGCATAATGGAGATTTAAACATGCCATTGAATTGTTCAATGAATATCAAAGGATCTAGGAGTTTCATGGTGGAAATTGGTAAATCGTCATTTACCTACCTTCAAATATTTTGCAAGTTTGATTACGCCATCCCTCTTCCAAATTGTAAAATATTGTGTTGAATCCTAGCCTTAATATTTCATTTGGGTGTTATATTAAGGACTCTTTATCTAATCTAAACTTTGTCTTTCTTTCTTTTTAGATGTCTTCCAACACTGCTTCTGGCTCAAACCCTACCGACTCCTTCTCTCTCATGAATCTTTGTGGGAGAGTCATCTTTGATGGGACTAATTTCAGTGATTGGATTAGGAACATTAGGATGGTCACTCGCTACGAGGATAAGGAATATGTACTTGACAAGGAGCTGAAGAAAATTGATGAGTCTTCTGCTACTCCTCAGGAGATTGCTGATTTTAGGGCACATGAGAAAGATGCCACCAAGGTAGCTTGTATCATGCTTGCCACCATGTCTCCTGAACTCTAAAAATCCTATGACGACTTCTACCCTTTTGAGATGCACTAGGACCTGACAGAAAGATACCACTAGAGTGCTCGTCAAGAGCGGTATGAAATCATCTGCTCCATAATTACAACAAATATGAAGGATGGTGAATCCATCACGGGCCACTTGCAGAAAATGAAAAGGTTTGTGGACCTTATGCTCAAATTGATTGTGCACTTTAATGAGGTGCGAGCAATAGATATTATTCTACACTCCTTACCTCGATGTTATGATCTGTTCCGCATGACTTATCATATGAACAAGGAGGAGGTCACTTTGAGCAAACTTCAAGGCCTTTTGAGGACCGCTAAAAGTGGACTCAAAGGTAATTTGTTGTAACCACTCCTACTGCTAATGCCCCTGTTTTGGCAATTGGGAAAGGTAAGGGGAAGAAGAGGAAGGCTCCTTCCAAGAGCCGCAATGGAAAGTATCTTGATGGATCCTCTTCAAGTGGAGCCAAAGGAGGTTCTGATGGGGTTTGAGCATTCTAACACCCCTAAGTGTACATGCAACCCTAAAAAACCTTGGATCTATGTTTGTCTAAAATACATGCAAAATTTGATTTCCAAGGTTCATAATCCTATCTAGCATACATGAGGAACTTTTAATCTAAAAGATGGCTAGAATTACATACCTTGTAGTTGATTTGATTCCTTGAAAAGCTTGAGAGCCTAGCACCCCAAGTGTGATGCCTCAAATGTTTCACACAACACCAAATGCTTTGGAATAACTTTGAGAGAATGTCTAACACTTGTAAAATCGGCTTGCCCTCACTTGTTCTTCTTGTAGCTGATTTTGGTGAGTATTGTGTCCTTTATATAGTGTGTCACATCTAGGGTTACACCATGTAAACCCTAATGTGACATGACTCTTCATTTCCATGACCCATGAGTTTGTAACTCCCATGGAGCATCCTATGGGTTTAACCCAACTTGATAATCCATGGAGCCTTTTAGCCCACTATACAAGTTATGGATGATTTACATAATCAACCCATATATCTAATTAGTTATCTTTTGATCACTTAATTAATTCCAAATTAATTCTTGATCAATGCTAATTAAAAAATACTTTAGAACTTATAATATATTAATAAACCACAAGTTTTATTTCTCCCATTTAGTCTATCCAAATGCATGATGCCATGCAACCCAAATAGACCATGCCAGGTCGGGTCAAGTACATACCAAAAATAGTTATGGACTTAGACACCTTTTCCAACAGTCTCCCACTTGCATAAGTCTAATAACTATATCTGTAAGTATGACTTCAGGAACCGATCAACAATCGTAGCTCTTTCAAGGTCTCTCGGAACTGAGAAGATGATGATGTGCCATTTAAGATAAGTGATGATATAATATTATGTTCTAGATATCAGCCGGACAAATACATGGAACAATGTCTTACTTATTGTCCAACAGTTTGTTTCCCGATTTCCGATTTGTTTGACATAGAACTAAATTGAACACATCAATTCGGTTCTGACCGGGACCGATAGATAGGTTAAAAAAAATCATCAAGGGGCCTAGACATTGCTTCTAATCCAAGAAGGAACAGATAAACAATGACTCATATCCTTATTCTACTACTTGTTGAATCACACACAAAAGTACATTTTATAACATCGAGTTACCAATGCGGTTTCGTACGATCAATGCATAACCAAATCATAGGTGACATGTCATATCTCTAGGTTTGAAGACTTATATGTTATTATCGTCTCACGATCACTCAAGATAAATTCCATGAAGTGATACCAGTGAGCGTGGGTTGTGTCCAATGCTCAGAACTTCTGAGCACTCATGAGTGTTGTAGCCATGTCCAACCACTTAGACCTCTGCAACCATCTCACGATAGTCTTGATTCATACCTACTTCCAACATATGACCGACTATGGAGATTAGAATAATATGATATACCAAACATAATTATTCTGGAAGTCTAAACATGCAAAAGAAATATAGTAAACGATTGACAAAAGATAGCAACACTTTACTCATAAATAAACACAACTTTTATTCATCATCAAATGTCAATTACACTTTACAAATTTCAAAATTATCTAACTACTAAAACTAATATCATCCTTCAGCCCTATGCTCCGAGCATACTGGAGATGCTTAACCCAACTCAGTCCCTTCGTAAGGGGATCTGTTGGGTTCTCATCCGATGATACCCTCTTTGCCACAAGGAGTCCTTCTTGTATTCGATGTCTGATGAAATGGTATTTTCTGTCGATGTGTCTGGATCTCCAATGATCCCTTGGTTCCTTGGCTAAGGCAACTGCACTTTCACTATCACAGAAAATTTCCATTGACTCCTTTATAGCTGGTACAACTCTAGGGTCTCCAATGAAGTTCTTCAGCCATAGCGCCTCCTTTGCTACCTCGCATGCTGCTATATACTCTGATTCGCAAGTTGAATCAGCCACTGTCTCTTGCTTGGAACTTTTCCAAGTAATTTCTCCTCCGTTTAAGGTAAAGACCCATCCTGACTGAGAGCGGAAATTATCCCTATCAGTCTAAAAGATAGCATCACTATACCTAAAAACTCTCAAGTCATCACTCCTACCGAGGGTAAAGAGCCAGTCCTTAGTCCTCCGCAGGTACTTGAGGATATTCTTTACCGCAGTCCAATGTGCCTTGCCAGGGTTTCCTTGGTATCTGCTAACCATGCTCAAAGCAAAGGCTACATCAGGTCGAGTGCAAGCCATAACATACATGATCGAACCTACTGCAGAAGCATAAGGTACTCGACTAATTTCTGCTATCTCGGCCTCAATACTCGGGCTCTGAGTTTTACTCAGTCTGGCGTTACTCTGGATGGGTAACTCTCCTTTCTTGGAGTCCTACATGCTAAATCTTTTTAGTACCTTCTCCTAGTAAGTACTCTGACTAAGTCCAATTATTCTTTTACTCTGGTCTCTCATAATCCTTATCCCTAGAATATAGGCAGCTTCTCTTTGGTCTTTCATAGAGAAACACTTCCCAATCCAGGACTTCACTTCCTGCAGGGTTGGGATGTTATTTCCTATGAGTAGTATGTCATCCACATACAATACCAAAAAGCTGACTATACTACCACTAGCCTTGACATAGACACAAGATTCATCTTCCCTCCTCAAAAAGCCAAATTCTTTGACTTTCTCATCAAAGCAAAGATTCCATCTCCAAGGTGCCTGTTTCAATCCATAAATGGATTTATCAAGTTTACACACTCTTTTAGGGTATTCTGTACTGACAAAACCCTCTTGTTGACTCATGTCAACATCTTCAGCCAAACTTCCATTAAGAAAGACGATTTGGATATCCATTTGCCATATTTCATAATCATGAAATGTAGCTATGGCTAACAAAACCCTAATGGACTTAATCTTTGCAACTGGTGAAAAGGTCTCATCATAATCAACTCCCAGAGTTTGAGAAAATCCCTTTGTAACCAGTCACACCTTATATGTGTGTACATTACCATCCATGTCGGTCTTCTTCTTGAAGATCCATTTGCACCCAACTGTCTTACGACCTGGCACATTGTCAACCAAGTTCCGAACTTGATTGTCATACATGGACTGTATCTCGCTGTCCATTGCCTCTTTCCATTTGGTAGACTCGGGGCCTGCTATGGCTTCCGCGTAACTGTTAGGTTCATCCAGGCTTACCAATGTCTCATCACTGATAAGTGTCTCTCCTTCCGCAGTAATATGGAAACCATAATAATGCTCAGGTGCATTCCTAACCCTTGTGGAACGTCTCAGAGGTACAGACTTGTCAATTAGCTCAACATGAGTTTCCTCCTCAGGTTGAGTGCTAGGGTTTGAAGTTCCTTCACCACTTGAATCTTGAATTTCTTCAAGGTCAATTTGCCTCCCACTGTTTCCTTGGCTGATGAACACTCACTCACTCTCTCTCTCTCTCTCTCTCTCTCAAGACACCCCTCCTTGCTACAAAGACCACTTTGTTACTGGGTTTGTAGAAGAGGTAACCAAAGGATTTCTATAGGTAGCCGATGAAAATACACCTCTCACTTCGAGGTTCAAGCTTATCACGAGTCTCGCGCCTCACGAAATCCTTGCAACCCCAAATCTTGATGTGGTCTAGTTTGGGAACTTTACCAGTCCACATCTCATGAGGAGTTTTGGAAACTTTCTTTGTAGGGATCAGATTAAGGATATGGGCAACAGTCTCTAAGGCATACCCCCAAAATGAGATTGGTAGCGAAGCTCGACTCATCATGGAACGAACCATATCCAACAAGGTTCGATTGTGCCTCTCAGCCACACCATTAAACTATGATGTCCTGGGAGGTGTCAATTGTGATATAATCCCACATTCCTTAAGATAGTTGAGGAACTCTGTACTAAGATACTCACCACCATGATCGAATCGAAGCATCTTAATGTTCCTGCCCAATTTATTCTCGACTTCCTTTTTAAAATCTTTACACATTTCAAAAGTCTCTGACTTATGCTTGATTAAATAGACATATCCATATCTACTATAATCATCAGTAAAAGTTAGATAATAACGATTAGCATCCCATGTGGCAGTTTTGAAGGGTCCACACACATCCATGTGTACCACATCCAACAAACCTTTACCCCTAGCACAAGAACCAATGAAGGGTGACTTTGTCATTTTTCCAAGTAAGCTTGATTCATAACTATCATCTGACTTTAGGTCAAATGACTCCAAGACTCCATCCTTTTGGAGTTGGCCTATGTGTTTCTTACTCACATGTCCAAGACGAAAATGCCATAATGATGCTTTATCCAAGTTATTATTAGTCGAAGAATCAATACACAACACATTATTTCCTAGATTATCTACAACAGATACAGTTTCATACATACCATCACAAGGTAATGCTTTAAAATAAAGAAGATTATTAAAGAAAGCATTTATTCCACCATTTTCATTATCTAAATAAAAGGTAAATTCTTGTTTGTACAAAGCAGGACAGGAAATAATATTTTTTGCCATTTCTGGCGAATAACAACATTTATTCAAATCTAAAGTAAACCCACTACTTAGCAACAAAGAATAAACTCCAATCTTGGTGACAGGTGAAGCTTTCCTATTCCCCATGATCAAGTTTATCTTTCCGTGCTCCACATTCTCACTTCTTCTTAGTCCCTGCAAATCAGAACAAATATGAATACCACAACCGGTATCAAGGACCCAAGAGTTAGAATAGGGTGCATTATTAGATAGAATAGTGTAAATACCTGCATGGTTGGGTTTAACTTTCCCATCCTTCACATCTTGCTGGTACTTTGGGCAGTTCCGCTTCCAATGCCACTTTTCATGGCAATAGAAGCATTCAGCCTCTTTTGGGTCAGAAGAAGGAGTGACGAAACCTTTCTTGGTTCCACTTGAAGAAGAGCCATCAAGGGTCCTAGCCTTGGTACCCTTCAAAGAGCTCTTCCTCTTCTTCCCTCTACCTTTCCCGATTGCCAAGACAGGGGTGGAGTTTGGAGTAGAAGTATGAGTGTTAACAACCGACTTACCTTTAAGACCTGTTTCTGCGTTCTTTAGGAGTCTCTGAAGTTTTCTGAGTGTGACTCCTTCCTTATTCATGTGGTATGTCATGTGGAATTGATCATAACACGAGGGTAAGGAGTGCAAAGTGATATCTATTGCAAGTTCCTCGGGGAAGTTCACATTAAGCTTCAGCAAACGATGCACATACCTTTGCATTTTATACATGTGGGTTGTGACGGATTCTCCGTCCTTCATCCTGGTTGTTATCATGGAGGAGATTATTTCATACCGCTCTTGACGAGCACTCTGATGGTATCTTTCCATGATATCTTGGTGCATCTCAAAAGAGTAGTAGTCCTCATAGGACTTCTGGAGTTCAGCTGTCATGGTGGCCATCATGATGCATGCCACTTTGGTGGCATCTCTTTCATGAGTCCGAAAGTCAGCGATCTCCTAGGGAGTAGCAATGGACTCATCGATCTTCTTTAGCTCCTTGTCAAGGACATATTCCGTGTCCTCGTAACGAGTCACCATCCCGATGTTCCGAATCCAATCCATAAAGTTGGAATCATCGAAGATGACCCTCCCACATAGGTTCATGAAGGAAAAGGATCAAGTAGGGTTTGAGCCATAAGCAGTGTTGTTGGAAGACATCTGAAAAAGAAGAGAATAAGTTTAGTTTAGATATAAATATAGTCCTTAATAAAACACCCAAATGTAATATTAAGGCTAGGATCCAATCTCAATATATCATAACTTAGAAGAGGTATGTCGTATTCTAAGATATAACATATTTGAAAGGTAGGTGAACAACGATTCACCAATTTCAACCAAAAAAACGAAATATAAACTATTAGGTTTTAATTGGTTCTTAGAAATTCCTAGATTCTTTTGAGATTCAATGAACTTTTGAAAGGCATGTTTCAATCTCGAGTGTGCCCTCCAAGTTTTGTGACTGGGATACCGAGGACCACAAAACGAGGTGTGAAGTAACCATGAAAATCACTTGGTACCCTTAATGTTCATCACTCAATAGATGTGTCGGTTAACCACACACGCTCCACTGATATTGTGATAAACCTTAAGTCACCCTTTACATACCTTGTTAAGTCCAGGTTAGTGTGCCGGTTAAACACACACGCTCCACTAATGACTTAATCAAAGTGTAAAGTCTAATTTCATGGATTAGCATCTTATTCACATTTACCTAAAGTAACTAAGATTTGGAATTTAATAAAACATTTAGTTACTTTATAATATTCATCATACTGTTAATGAGAATTTATAATTCCTTGTCCTACCCGTTCGGCTAACAACCCTCCACTGATCAAAGAAGCGGTGGGTGAGAGTGGACACCCATTAATATGCCATTTTATAGGCATAAACCTTATACCCCCATTATAGACCTGCTTCATGAATGAGGCCTACTAATGGTAAGATGACTTGCTCTTATACAAATATATTATTAACTTATAATATTATAAAGTATAAGGGTTGATTTTTAACATTTAAAAATATAGGGGTTGGAACTAAAGTTTATTAAGTGACTTTACATGTTCCAAAACTTGAGGGCAAGTTTTGTAACTTAACAAAACTCTTCAATTCATAACTTATGAGTTATTAAAATGAAGACTCTTCATTTTATAACTTATGTGTTCAATATTTCAAGTTATGGATTCCATTAAAACACATAAAGATCATGAATAACATTTAAACAAGAAATTCCTATGATCTATCAAAAAACTAATAAGAGCATGAATATTCATATCAATATTTCAAGAACATATGAACACATAAGATCATGAAAAATTGATATTAGCCATTGTAAATGGATTAGAACAATCATTACACCATCTAAAACAAGTTTTACAATACCAAAGCAGTTTAGGTTAATGTTTATAGTCCATTTCCAGCAGCAAAAATCGAAATTCTGCACTCTGCCTGGCCAACTCGTCGAGTGCACGAACTGAATCGCCGAGTTGGATACATTTTCACTTGGACTCGTCGAATCCCCCCATAGACGCATCGAGTCCCCTGTGCAGATAGCTCAAAAATTGATTTTTTTCACTATTTTGCATCAAGTATTTAACAAACAAGCCTAGGCTCTGATACCACTAATGGGTTTTGAGGATTCTAACACCCCTAAGTGTACATGCAACCCTAGAAAACCTCGGATCTATGTTTGTCTAAAATACATGCAAAATTTGATTTCCAAGGTTCATAATCCTATCTAGCATACATGAGGAACTTTTAATCTAAAAGATGGCTAGAATTACATACCTTCTAGTTGATTTGATTCCTTGAAAACTTTGAGAGCCTAGCACCCCAAGTGTGATGCCTCAAATGTTTCACACAACACCAAATGCTTTGGAATAACTTTGAGAGAATGTCTAACACTTGTAAAATCGGCTTGCCCTCACTTGTTCTTTGTGTAGCCGATTTTGGTGAGTATTTTGTCCTTTATTTAGTGTGTCACACCTAGGGTTACACCATGTAAACCCTAATGTGACATGACTCTTCATTTCCATGACCCATGGGTTTGTAACTCCCATGGAGCATCCTACGGGTTTAACCCAACTTGATAATCCATGGAGCCTTTTAGCTCACTATACAAGTTATGGATGATTTACATAGTCAACCCATATATCCAATTAGTTATCTTTTGATCACTTAATTAATTCCAAATTAATTCTTGATCAATACTAATTAAATAATACTATTAATATATTAGAACTTATAATATATTAATAAACCACAAGTGTTATTTCTCTCATTTAGTCTATCCAAATGCATTATGCCATGCAACCCAAATGGACCATGTCGGTTCGGGTCAAGTACATACCAAAAATAATTATGGACTTAGACACCTTATCCAACAGGTTATGCTACTCCCTTGACCATCCCAAAAGAAGCAGAGAGTTTCTATTACCACGAAAGGGGGACTGGAAGCGAAGCTGCCTCAAGTACTTGTAGGATGTTAAGGATGGGAAGGTTAAACCCACCCATGCAAGTATTTATACTATTCTATCTAAATACTTATCACATACTAACTCTTGCGTGCTTGACACAGGTTGTGGATTTCACATTTGTTCTGAAGTGCATGGCCTAAAAAGAAGTAAGGATGTGGAGCCCGGGAAGATAAACTTCATCATGGGGAACAAGAAGATTTCACCTGTCACCAAGATTGGAGTTTACTCTTTATAGCTTAGTAGTAGGTTGGATTGCTACTCGTTTGATATGGAGAGAAATTTTATTTCCTTTCATGTTTTGTACAAACAAGGTTTCACATTTTCATTTGATAATGAAATTGGTGCAATAAATGCTTATTATAATGGTGTTTTTTATTTTAGAGCATTACCTTGTAATGGTGTGTATGAAACTATGATGGTTGTAGACAAATTAGGAAATAATGCGTTGCATATCGATTCTTCTAATGATTTGGATAAGTCAACAAGAAGCGAATAGGCCAACTCCAGAAGGCTAGAGTTTTGGAGTCATTCGAATTAAGGTCGGATGACACTTGAGAGTCTTGTTTGCTTGGAAAAATGACTAAGTCAACCTTCATTGGTTCTTGTGAAAGGGGTGAGGGTTTGTTGGATCCCATACATACCGATGTGTGTGGGCCATTCAGAACCGCCACAAGGGATGCTAATCACTTCTATATGGCTTTTACTGATGATTACAGTAGATATGACTATATCTACTTAATCAAGTATAAGTCAGAAACCTTTGAGTAATTCAAAGAGGTTAAGCAAGAAGTGGAGAATCAGCTGGGCAGGAAGATAAAGATGCTCCGATCCGATCAGGGTGGTATCTTAGTATTGAATTCCTGGACTATCTTAAGGAGTGTGGAATTTTTTCACAGTTAACACGACCTAGGAAACCACAGCTTAATGGTGTGGCTGAGAGGCGCAACCGAACCTTGTTGGACATGGTTCGTTCCATGATGAGTCGAGCTTCGTTACCAATCTCATTTTGGGGGTATGCTTGGAGACTACCACCCATATCCTTAATCAAGTCCCAACTAAAAAGGTTGCCAAAACACCTCATGAGATGTGGACAGGGAAGGTTCCCTCGTTAGCACACATCAAGGTTTGGGGTTGCGACGCTTTCGTGAGGCGCGAGACTCACGACAAGCTCGAACCTCAGAGTGAGCGGTGTATTTTCATCGGCTACCAACAAAAGTCCTTTGGTTATCTCTTCTACAGAACGATTGACCTTGAAGAACTTCAAGAGTAAAGAGGTAAAGGAACCTCAAATACTAGCAGTCAACTTGAGGAGGAAACTCCTAATGAGCCGGGTGACGAGTCTGTACCTCTGAGGTGTTCCAGTAGAGTTAGAGTTCCACCTATGTTTTAAAGTTTCCATATTACTGCAGAAGGTGATACATTTATCAGTGATAGCACACTGGTAAATTGGGATGAACCTAACAACTACAAAGAAGCCATGGCAAGCCCTGAGTCTGCTAAATGGAAAGAGGCTATAGACAACGCGATTCAGTCCATGTATGACAACCAAGTTTGGAACTTGGTTGATGATGCACCAGGACGTAAGACATTCGGGTGCAAATGGATCTTCAAGAAGAAGACCGACATGGATGAAAATGTACACACTTATAAGGCGCGACTGGTTGCGAAGGGCTTTACTCAAACTCCGGGAGTTGACTATGATCAGACCTTCTCGCCAGTAGCGAAGATTAAGTCTATTAGGGTTATGCTAGCCATTGCTGCATTTCATGACTATGAAATATGACAAATGGATCTCAAAACCGCTTTCCTTAATGGAAAGTTGGCTGGGGATGTTTACATGAGTCAGCCAGAGGGTTTTGTCGAAGCAAAGTACCCTAATAGAGTGTGTAACCTTGATAAATCCATTTATGGGTTGAAACAAGCATCTCGCAGATGGAATCTTTGTTTTGATGAGAAAGTTAAAGAGTTTGGCTTTTCGGCAAGTGAGGATGAGTCCTGTGTATATGTCAGAGCTAGTGGGAGTATAGTTAGCTTTCTGGTGTTGTATGTGGATGCCGTACTACTCATAGGAAATGACATCCCAACCTTGCAGGAGGTTAAGTCTTGGCTTGGGAAGTGTTTCGCTATGAAGGACCTTGGGGAAGCTGCCTATAAACTTGGGATAAGGATATTGAGAGACGGGAGTAAGAGAATAATTGGACTTAGTCAAAGTACCTACTTGGACAAAGTGTTGAAGAGGATCAATATGTATAATTCCAAGAAAGGTGACTTACCAAGCCAACACAATATCAGACTGAGCAAGGCACAATGTCTGAGTATAGAGGTTGAGATAGCTGAGATGAGTCGATTACCATATGCTTCCGTTGTTGGCTCGATCATGGATGCTATGACTTGTACTCGCCTTGATGTGCCCTTTCCGTTTATTATGGTCAACAAATATCAAGGGAATCCTGGCAAGGCTCACTGGACTGCGGTGAAAAACATTCTTAAGTGCCTGCTGTGGAGGACTAAGGATTGGGTCCTTACCCTCAGTGGGAGTGATGACTTGAGAATGACAGGGAACAATGATGCCAGCTTTCAAACAAACAGAGATAATTTTTGCTCTCAGTCGGGCTCGGTGTTTACCGTGAATGGAGGAGCAATTACTTGGAAAAGTTCCAAGTAGGAGACTATAGCTGATTCAAGGTGCAATTCAGAGTACATAGCAGCCAGTGAAGAGATGAAGGAGGCGATAGGGCTGAAGAACTTCATCGGAGACCTTGGAGTTGTACCGGCTATAAAGGAGCCTGTGGAGATTTTCTGTGACAACGATAGTGTAGTTTCCTTAGCCAAGGAACCAAGGGATCATGGCAGGTCCAGACACATCGATAGGAAATATCACTTCATAAGACACAAGATAGAAGAAGGACTCCTCGTGGCAAAGAGGGTATCATCAGATAAGAACCCCGACAGATTCTCTCACGAAGGGACTGAGTAGGGTTAAGCATTTACAGCATTCGAGGCACATCGGGCCAAGGGATGATATTAGTTTTAATGATTAGATAGTTTTTGAAACTTGTAATAGTTGAAATGTAATTGACATTTGATTCTTAAATAAAAGGAGTTTTTTATTTACTAATATGGTACTGTCTTGTGTCAATCATTTACTATTGTTTCATTTTTCCATGTTTTGACTTCCAGAATAATTGGATTATTCAAACAATCCATAGTCGATCATACTTTGGAAGTAGGTATTGAAGCAATACTGTCATGAATTTGGCTTGTAGATTTTCAGAAATGGTTAGACATTGCTATGACATTCATGCGTGCTCATAAGGTGTGAGTATTGGATTCAACACACGCTCACTTGTATCACTTCATGGAATTTATCTTGAGTGATCGTGCGACGGTAATATCATATAATCTTCAAACCTAGATATATGAGTTGTTGACTATGAATTGGTCATACAATGATAGTGCGAAAAAACATCGGTAAATCGATGCTATAAAACGTGTTGTTGGGTATGGTTCAGTGAATAATTAGTACAAGCATATACTGTCACAGTTTATCTGTTCCCTTTAGTCCGTGGAGGATTAAAAGTGAAATCTTGGGCCAGTCGATGATTTTGTTTTGACTTATGTGTCGGGCCTGGTCAGAACTAAATTGATGTGTTCGATTAAGTTCTATGTCAAACGAATCAGATGTTGGGAAACAAACTGCTAGACAATAAGATTGACTATGTTCCATGTGTTTGTCCGGCTGATATCTTGAGAACAGAGGATTCTATGATGACTTATCTAAAATGGTACGTCTGAGTTCGACAAAGGCATTTAAGAGCCACGATTTCTAGTCGGATCCTGAAGTTATACTTACAACTATAGTTATTAGACTTATCCAAGTGGGAGACTATTGGATAAGGTGTCCAAGTCCATAACTATATTTGGGATGTAGTTGACCCGAGAGTAGCATGGTCCATTTGGGTTGCACTTCACTAGAACAATTTGTAAGGATGGACTTTTGAGAAGAGGTTATTTATGATTTATTAATATATTATAAGTTCTAATATATTAATATGAAATCATATTATTTAATTAGTATTGAACAAGAATTAATTTGGAATTAATTTTATGATCAAAAGAGACTAATTAAATATATAGGGATTGATTGTGTAAATCATTCATTCTTATAAAGTGGGCTAATGAACCATGATTCCTTATGTTGGGCTAAACCCATGTGGTGACCCATGGATACTCCATGGAGGTTAAAACCCATGGAGCATGAGGAATGTGGAAAGTCATGCACATTAGAGATTGCCTGGTGTAACCCTAATGTAGCCACACTATATAAGAAGCCCTTTGGTTCATGAAATCGGCACCTAGAGTTCTAGTAAGAGTGCTAGCCGATTTTGAGTGCAAATTATCTCCTCTCAAGTTCTTCCATTTGTTGGTGGTGTTTTATGGTTCCACTTAAGGCATTCACACTATTGGTGCTAGGATCTTAAAACTAGAATTTTGGAGTATAGTTACTCCATTGTATGCTAGTTAGGATGATGCTTCGTAATTTTGAAAGTTTCCATGTATATCAGAGAAAACATAGATCCAAAGCATCTAGAGTTGCATATACACCAAATGAGTGTTAGAATGCTCAAAACCCATTAGTACAGCTGGAAACAATAATGTATTCCGCTTCGGCTGTGGAGAGAGCAATGCAGTTCTGTTTCTTAGATGATCAGCTAACCAATCGACCACCTAAGAATTGACAGCTACCGAATGTGCTTTTTCGATCCAATTGAAGACCGCCATAGTTTTAATCTGAATATGCTTGAAGGAGAAAACTCTCATTTGCTGGGTACCAGATTCCAAGATTCTTTGTACCTTTGAGGTATCAGAATATTTTTTTTATGGCAAAAACATGAGACATCTTAGGATTAACTTGAAATCTGGCATAAAGACAAGTAGCAAACTTGATGTCCAGACGACTAGCTGTGAGATAGAGCAGTGATCCAATCATTCCTCTATACTTCTTTTCATCTATTGAAACACCAGATGGGTTCAAAAAACATATTGTGTCTGAAACCCACAGGTATCTTTGTAGAGGCACAAGTGTCCATCGAGTATTTCTTGAGAAGTTCCGAGATATACTTTTCTTAATGAATGAAAAATCATTGATTGGTTGGTTTGACTTGAAGACCAAGGAAGAAACTCAATTCATGATTCATGCTCATTTGGAATCTATTGATCATTAATTTAGCAAAATAGTTTACAATGGAAGAATCCTTGGATCAAAAAATGATATCATCAACGTATATTTGGACAAGCATGAGATGTTTTCCATTTGATCTTGGAACAGGGTGGGATCGAGAATACCTCTTTGAAAATTGGAACGCTTGAAGAAATCGGTGAGTGTCTTGTACCATATGTGAGGAGCTTACTTGAGGCCGTATACAGCTTTTTAGAGTTTGTAGCAATAATTTGGAAAGGATAGATTAACAAAACCAGAAGGTTGTTGAAGATACACTTCAACATCAAGTTCACCATTTAGAAAGGCACTTTTGACATCCGTCTGGTGAACTTTGAAGCCTTTGTGAGCAACATAAGAAAGAAAGATTTTGATAGCTTCAAGACGAGCAATAGGGGCAAAGGTCTTGTCATAATCAATTCCATCGATCTGTGTGAATCCTTTGGCAACCAGTCCATACTTCATTCGTATCGAATTCTATGGATTCTTCTTGTATGGATATAATCCAATCAGCATGTTCTAGTGCTTCTTTGATGGCTTTGGGTTCAACCATTGAGATAAATGCTGAGAAATGACATTCATATAGAACACTTGTGGCAGAACAATTTTGAATACCAGCATTTGGGTTTCCAATAACTTTGTTCAGAGGATGATCCTTAGTCCAAACATGTAATCTCAGAAGTTCTTGTGATGTAGATGATCCGGTATCAACAATAGGGTTGTGTTGCTCCCCCTAAATTGTTTGAAATTGTGGATGATGCTCCCCCTGAACTTCTGAACCGGATAGGTTGACGTCGTCATCAGGTGGGAAATCGAAGATTTGCATCATCATCGATGTTGATAGGATTAAAGTCAAATTCAACAACTGTATCTTGAAATCCACCCACATTTGATTCAAGGGAGGGTTGACCATTCTCCCCCTCAACTTGAGAAGGTTGAAACGGTTCAAAATCAAATGGAGGAAAACTAGGTGTCAGACCTAAAACATTTTGGGAGACCGGAGCGTCGGATGTGGTTTGTCATGTTCGAGATTCTGAATCAAGAGTTGTTTCTAAGGGTCCGAACAAGGTCTGAAACTCAACTTCATAGATTGTCTGCTAGTTTGGACATCTTGGCACTAGAGCATCGGACTCCGTGATGTTATTTGTAACATGGGTTGGGCCAGAATTCCGAACGAAATTGTCATCAAAGGTAATGTCAAATCTTTCTTCCAAAACACGAGTTCGCCGATTAAGAACTCGATATGCCTTTGATTTAGCAGAGTATACAAGAAAGATGGCTTCATCAGCTTTTTGTTTGGAACCTGGTAAGCTGATCACGATTGTTCTTGATGAAGCATCTACACCCAAAAACGTAAAGAAAAGAGATACTTGGATTCCAACTATTCATGGCTTCATACAGTGTCTTATTGAGGTGTCGATTGATGATACTCCTATTCTGAGTAAAGCATGCAGTAGAAACGGCTTCGAACCAAAGATAGAGTGAAAGATTTTCAAATTAAGCATAGATCGAGCAGCTTCAACAAGTGTTCTATTATGTTGTTCGACTACACCATTTTGTTGTGGAGTGTATGGAGCAGAAAAGTTGTGGTCAATACCCTTCTCAGTGAGGAAGTTTTCAATGGTTGAAGAAGTGAATTTCGAACCATTGTCACTTCGAATTCGCCTTAATGGTAGTTTGATGAGAACTTCAATTGCTTTGATAAAGTTGATAAGTTTGGAGGTTGTTTCTGATTTGATCCTTAGGAAGAACACCTAGGTGAACCTAGTAAAGTCATCCAGAATCACAAAAATGTATTTTTTGTGATGAAAACTCTCTACTGTAAAGGGTCCACACAGATCAATGTGTAGAAGTTCTAATGGCTCCGAGATTGATTTTTCAATGATCACGGATGACCCTTATTTGGATGTTTTCCACACTCACATGCAACACATAAATGATCATTTTGAACTTGAGGAGTGGCAAACCTCTGACCATCTCACTGGAAACAAGATAATTAATATATCTAAAGTTAAGGTGAGCAAGCCTCCTATGCCATAACCAACTTACATCAGGAATAACTTTTGAGAGTAAGCAAAGTTGGGGCTTGTCAATGATCATGTTGATGTCAAGAGGATACATGTTCTTATTGTGATTTGACTTGATTAAGCATTCCTTTCGGTCTTTGGACATGACATAACTGTGTTTCTTGCAGAATTCAACTCATTGATTTGCATCAGTGAGTTAAGCCACACTTATCAAATTATGCTTCAAGTCAGCTACATATGCCACATTTGAAATGTAGAAATTGCCATTTGTAAGAATGCCATAACCGCGAATATGAGACTTGGAGTTGTTGCTATACGTCACATAGCCAGCATTTGGTGAAACTTTGAGATCTCGTAGAAAGTCCTTCTTCCCCGTCATGTGCATGGAGCAAACACTATCAATATACCATATTTTTTCTTGCTCCGAAGCACAGAGTGCCTGAAAAATTAGCGAGTTGTGGAGTTTTTAGGCTTCGAGTTAGCTTTTGGGACAAAGGCATGAGTCTTAGGCTTCGGTTGTTACTTTTGAGTAATAGATGGTTTAGAAGATTTGTTCTGAGACACTTTAGGAAATAGACAGTAGGCCATTTCTCTTTCATCTATCGAATAATCATACTTAATAACATGAAGGTTCGGAACAACTTTTCTCGGATAAGGAACTTATGGAGAAGTGGTGCCTTCCGGAGTCACAGTTTCATCAATGGGATTTTTAATTTTTTAAACATGTTTTTTTTGAAGATTTTTGTGAAATTGTTTTCTTGGAAAATCTTTCTTTGTTCAATGGCACATTTGATTTGGAAAGCGATTCAGGTTTAAAAATTGTACCATCGGCTATTGCTATAAAAACGGATGAAAATGTCCGAGGAGAGTTGGTTGGGACAGATGTAGTGTTAACAATTGGCTTATTCGGAGTGGGACTAACCACTTTCTTTTGTTCTACATGACTGGAAGGATTGGAAGGCCTCTTCAGGATCTTAGTGGGTGTGAAGGTGTTTTGACACTTAGTTGATGAATAAATAGTCCAAGATACACTCTTTTTGGAGTTCTCAAGGAATCTAGAATTTTTTTTCTAGACTTAAGTTCCTTTTTGTGAGCATTCCGGGCTTCTACCTTAGGATTGACAATATCTTTCCTATTCAACATGGATTTTCTTTTGGAATGAGGCGAAGATTTGGAGGTTTGTCCTACTGAAGGATTGTTGAACACATGCTTAATTGGAACTAGTTTTGTTTTGGAAATCAGTTGGGGTTCAGACTCACATGAGATTGACAAATCATCGACTTGACTACCTAAAGATGCCCAAACACACTAAAAGAACTTAGGTCCAGTTATCTACGGAAAAATTTCCTCAACAACACAGTTGTCAGGAGGGCTATGGTTCAGATTTTGAACAACAGGGTTTAGAATACCAGAGTAGGGTTTCGAGTCTGATTCAGGTCCACTTTTGTAAGAGGTGGAAAATGCATGGAATCGGGACACTTGACAATTATAGGCTGAAACTCAAGAATCAATGAAGCAAATTGGTCAGAAGTCTCAGGAAGGGGTGACAAAGGCGAGACATGGGTGTCCGAATGTTTGTTGTTCGGAACATCTCCTATAAAAGTTAGTTTTTGTAACTGCTTCAAGGGATGAGCAATAGGTTTCGAAAGACCGTTTCCGAGACCAGGAGCTTTTGACCAAGGATGACGAAAATTATGAGTCATCCATTCATTTGCTTCAAGAATGTGAATGAAATCGTGCAAAGCATCAATTTTAGCATTGAGACGTTTGTTGCCAGAAATTAAAACAATTTTTTTTCCAGAATAAGTGATTTCACATTTGTCTTTAAGAATGATACATTCATCTTGTGACATTACAATCTCTTGTTCTAAAGATTCCATTTTCAACTTCTTATCCTCAAAACGTAATCTAATACTACTTAATTCACTTTCCTTCTTCTCACTGGCTTCTATGGCTGACTCATAGGCTTTATAAATGATGTTCATGTACGATTGGATCTGGGTTAGATATGGTTCACAAAGAGATATGTCAAAATTATTATCAGCAATCATAGATTTTACATGTTGAACGATGCTTCTGCCATGTGGATCGTTGGTAGCCATGTAGCAGTAGTTTGGCTCAACATCTTCTTTGTCACTTTCCGAGCCAGACGACCAGCAGCCTTCATCACATTCTATTTCTTGTCAATCCATAAGTGTAACGCCCCATTTCTGGTATGTAATTTAATTAAAGTATCTTCATTTCTTAAGGGGTACTCGACGAGTCTGTAGCCCGACTCGTCGAGTAGAATCGGTATGATCACACAATTTAAGTTGGCTTCTCGGCGAGTCCATATGCTGAGACTCGACGAGTCTGCCTGTCTGGATGAAGCCCTAATTTCAAGGGTTTGCACCCTATTTAAAGACATTTATGCGCCCCAAACCAACCTCCATCACCCTTAGAGCGTCCCTTACTAAACCCTACCCTCCCTTTAAGCTTTTTGGAGTATTTCTCATCTTGTGAAGGAGTTTTGGTGCATTTTAAAGTTAGAAAAAGAAGAGAGAAGAGAGGTTTTCAAGAGGAGCACAGGAGATCTGGGTTTCGTGTGTCATTCCAGCCTCCATTAAGGTATAGAGCTCGAATTTTGACTTATCATGTAGATATTCTTAAAAGCTTGCTAGTGTTGCTTTTGAGCCACTTTCTAGACATTCAGGTCGATTTATAGGAAGTTAAGATGAATGGGTTCAGATCTAAGCACTTCTGGACTCCTTGAGCTCAAGGTTGCCACTTTTATTTAGCTAAACACCCATTCCAAACCTAGATCTCCTCTTTTGGCTTCTTTTGGGGATTTTAGCTTATCATGAGCATGCATGAACATAAAGTTAGAAAATTTACATGTGAAATAAGTCCTAGGAACCCAAATCTATGAATTGGACGCATTGGAATTGAGAAAAATTGACTGTATAGTAATTGCATGCTTGGGACTCGGCGATTTGTTCTTCAGACTCGACGAGTTGCGTCGTGAGTCCTTGGTTTCCCCGATTTGAGAGTTTAGGGGTGAATCAGTGAGTAGAGTAAGGACTCAGTGAGTTAAGACTTGGATTTGGAATCAGTCTGACTCGAAGAATTGTTCATACGATTCGGCGAGTCAAAGACTGGGTGTGTTCTTCTGTTGAAAGGGAACTCGACGAGTTGTTCATACAACTCGCTGATTCGGATGAAGATTAGATTTGATGTTAGTATCAAAGAAGAACCCGTCGAGTCTTTGCCAAGATCGACAAGTAGAAGTGAGTAGAGGATTAGGATGGATGATGGGGTCTCAACAAGTTGGCGGTCCAACTCAGCGAGTTTGGTCAACTGAAAGTTGACTTTGACCTAGAGGTTGACTTTTCCTGGGGTAAATAGTCATTTTACCCTGAGATTTATATCAATATTTTATTTAGTATTTATGGGATTTGTAGCCGGGGAGTTCCGGAGCAGCAATCAGACAGTTTCAGATCTACCATCTCAGTAGCCAGTGTTGCGAGGTGAGTTTCCTTCTAGTAGGAACGGGTCTACGGCCACAACCCCAAGCCGTTTAGTTAGCAGTAGTTCCGGACATCGGTTCGATGTAGTAGTTCAGTGTGCTTGATGTCTTTGTGATTCAAGCATGTCTTTGTGTTATGTGTTCTAGAATTTGGTCCGATGCAATATGTAGTATATGTGTTTATGCTAGTAGTTATGATTATGCTATGCTATGTTCAGTCACTTTCTGTACTTCAGTCCGATGCAGAGGGCAAGGCCCTGGTTAGTTCCGGACTTCGGTCCGATGCAGAGGGCATGGCCTTGGTTAGTTCCGAACTTCGGTCCGATACAGAAGGCAAGGCCCTAGTTAGTTCCAGACTCCGGTCCAATGCAGTTTCTGAACTTCGGTACGATGCAATGGGCGAGGCCTAATTTGTGTTTATATGTTGTGGTATGGTATGTGGTAGTTTGGGGGAGCTTACTATGCTTCGTGCTTACATTTTCGTTTCTGGTTTCAGGTACTTCGGCTAGCAAAGGGAAGAGCTCGGGTTGATGGCATGGCGCACACCACAGCTTCAGTTTTATCCTGGGAGTTTTATTCACATATTTTGTTATGATTGATACAATTTTGTTTTGACACAGTTACTATGACTTTTGAGTTACTCATTCCCTGGTTCTTATTATATATGACAATCGATGATGTGATTTTTAGTAATATTAAAACAAAATTTTTTGGGTCGTATTTTTGGCATGTTACAAGTTGGTATCAGACCCTTGGTTTGAGGGATTCATGCATACTTTTGAGTGTGTCTGAACTCAAACTAAGGAAATGGTAAAAGATTTTTAAAAGAGAAACATTTTCGAAAAGAATTTAGAAAGAAAAAGAGTTTTCTTAAAAAGGGGTGTGGTGCATGCGATCAGCCGAGCACAAGTAAGTACTCCCAAATTACCCATACAAGCTTATGTTATGATTATCAGTTTCAGTTTTATTAGAACAGCATGCTAGAATAGGATGAATGATCTAGGAGGATGCATTATGTGCCTGCTATATGTGTTTCAGCTTTATGAGAATTGCATGCTAGTATTGAATAGACAACAGTAGGATAGCATATTTAGGTTATGCCTGATAGTATGAGCTTACTAGTGTATGCTAGTATAGTTTCTTGTTATGATGATTGAATTTCTTTGAGTAGTTTCCCAGATCCGAATGTTGCTTGCTTTGAGCTCTGTGGGACTCTGAGTGATGGGAGTTAGCCATTAGGTGAATACGTCACATCACATGTGATTAGGGTTGAACAATCTCAGAGCGCTGTATTTTGCCCTATTGCGCATCTCTTGTTTGAGTCCAACCATTGTAGGGACGAATCTTTTACTTGAAGGATTTTCTGAGGCTCGTCACATGTGATGGTATTTAGGTGATGATTAATTGGCATTATAAAGAGGCCTTCAGCAGCTGAGGACTGGATTTGATTGAGTTAGAGATTTCCCTAGGGCAAGCCTAGGATGGGAGTAGCAGAGATTAGTAGTAGTAGAAGTGACTTGGTGGAGTCGAAGCAGTACTTGAGGAAAGTACGGATAGATGTGGAAGGTAGTGTGACAACCCAAAAATTTCCATTCTGTAAAACCATCCACAACAATCGAAGTCAAATCCGTTCTGCTAACTTTCAAACTTTTGGGATAAGTTTGAGTATTTCAGGATTTACACTTAAAGAGATATCAGGAGAGAGGATGCACTAGGGTATTGTGCAACTCTGTTACTCCAAAACTCATTGATATTAGAGTTCAATGCCTGAATAAAATATTTTCTGCAAAAAACCCTAGGGGTATATATATGGTTCTTTGCCATATTTATTCATTTGTTACATTTCCATCTAGAGAAGCCGATTTCTCTCTCAAGGATCTTCATGCGTTCACCCCCAATTGTAAGTACATCGACCCTAGAGTGTATTAAAGGGTACTACATGACTAGATAACATGGAAATCATCCATGAAACCCAAGGAAAGGGTGTTCACGGCCCAAGATCCTCTTGGACCGTGAACACTAAATTTGAGGCCAAAAGTGTGCCTTATGCACCTATAGACCTTGGAACCGAACATAGAACAACCCTTGACATGTCTAGGCCTTAAAATCATTAAGAAACAAGGGCTAGAAGTGAGTTCACGGCCAAGGATGTTCTTGGGCCGTGAACTCCATTTTATGGTGCCAAAATGCCCTAAATGCCTTCCTTAAGCCAAGAGACTAGCCTAGAACTTTACCTTGACGTGTTTAGGACTCAAAACAATCAAAATACCATCACCCATAGGTGATTACGACCGCAAACACAAGCCAAAATGGTCCAAGGGCCGAAAACTCAATTTAAGGGTGTTTTGATGCCACAAACACTTCCTAAAGCCTAGACTTGAATTTAGGATGCTTCCTTATGACCTTTAGGACCTTCATAAACATAAATGGCCATGAGTTTATGGTTGTAAACTCATTAGGGCCGTAAACACCTCAACAACTCCAAAGAAAGTGGTCTTCCTCATCCTTGGGTATAGCTAAGGTCCCTAAATCATTCCCTAGCCTTCAAACTTGCACTTACACATGAGTAGCCATGAGTTTACGGCCGTAAACTCCTTTGGGCCGTAAACCCATGGTAGTAAAATTATGTGCGTACCATTATACCTTCCTTTGTTGAATCACATGTGATTCCAACACTTGGTCAAGGTCTTTCCTAGTCCCGGAAGGTGTTTCCTTTCATATAGTTGTTTATAAACAATATATTCATGTCAATATGTGTCCTTATATATCATTTAGGACTTATTTTGTCTCGGGACTTCATTCCTGGAACTTATCATCCTTACACGCATACCCGTTTGAATCACCCACATCAGGTGAGTTCATACCCTGTAATGAATCTTTTAACTATTTTAACTGTTTTAGGGGGGGGGGGAATACATGTTGAACACAATGATAATTGTATAAATGTTTATTGTTAAACATCATTCAAAGTGTTACTTATGTCAATTATAAGTTGTCAAAACATTTCAAAACTCGTTTAAAGTTATGTTACATTATAGTTATACAAAACTCCGTTTTTAAAGTACAAGCATAACTTAGTAGAGAAAAGAGTGTTTCCAGTAACAGTCCAAGTACATGCATTAGTAAACTATTATAGGTATAGTTTAGGAGAATGCTATTCATTACTTCTAGCACAATGAAGCATACGAGGAATCAATACCATAACAGAACAAACAGTGAAGAGAATCAAACAATACCAGAAAAGAACATAACAAACAAGTTAGGTTGCTATAGCATGAGAACACACAAACAGGATCTAATTATACTAATGAATCACTAACGCATTAGTGATAGTTATATAGGGTATACATGATCATATAACTTTAATGTGAATTACACGGCTTGTAAGAAATTGTTGAGGTCGCGTTTGGTTCCCTCAATCTCTTTACATTGAGAGCGTTTAGTAGGGGTTCTAGCTTTCACATTATGACCGTAATAAGACAAATATGTTTTTAGGTTAGTAGTCCATTAAAGTAGGAAATATAGGATTTTCTAGAGGAACAGGCGAACATTTCAAAATAGAACTTACAGCTTACATCACTTGTGCATATACATTTTCCACAACATTTTACAGCTTACCCACATCACTTAAATCTTATGAACTCACCAGCTTAATTGCTGATAAACTCTTTCAAATAACTTGTGTTCTCAGGAGACTATTAGACAGGTGCTCGTGCTGGGACTTCAGAAGATGGAGCATTATAGCTTCAAGTCTTGTTTTGTTATTTGTTTGTGACTTCTATGTTTTGTGAACACACACATTGTAAACACTTTCTTTCTAGATGAAATGGTTGTTCATTACTTTCTTACCATATACATATCTCGTGATACTAAACATGACGTCCTCCACCCCCGAACGTTTTCGCCGTTCCGGTTTTGGGGTGTGACAGATTGGTATCAGAGCATTGTTTATAGTGAACTAAGTATATCAACCGATAAAAGATATACATCTATAAATACAATGGGGATTCAGTGCTCTGGATAATGATATATTTTAGAGTATAACAACAAGTTATAAAAATATACCTACTTGCTCATACATGTACATAATAGAACTAGGGTCACGAGGAGAACAGAACTAAAAGTATTTAAAGGTTGGGCACTGTCGTCAACCCGAACAGTTATGTAATCATAGCTTGGATCAATATAGCCTAATCAACTATATTCATTCGAGATGTGACCAACATGTGTTTGGGAATGATGTGGTGTTGCAACAGGGTTAAAACTTACCGGAACAGCAGTCAAGAGAACGCTAGAACAAGTATAGTTAGAGTTAGAGTACTATGGGAGTATTCTATGATACGATAGCGCGATAACAAGTTTAGAACATGCCAAGTACATTACGTTAGAATATTATAGGAGTATTTTAGTCCAGATATAAAACATATGTGATAACTTAAAAGATCCTTGCGGATAGGTCTATAATCCAACAGAGTATATTAATAAAGTTTTATATATAATCAACATCTTATAGACATAGAACCTATGAGCGATGCTTCTCTATCCATTCCTCTTAAGGAAGTAGTGTTGAGGTTGGATCAATGATTCGAAGGTCTATTTGATCTTCAATTATATACAATACAAACTGGTGTACCTTGTACAATTATAGGAGGATTCCGTAAGGATTACCCCATAAAGTTACCTTAAAGCTCATAGATTCTTTAGTCAATTTCATTCTTGCACGACAAGCCCAAATAAACGTAACCACTTCCTCATAGTAGACAACTGAAGAGTTTAGGAGGAACAATGATAAATTCAAGGAAAGATCAGCCGAAGTAACCAAAACGTCTTACGCGTCACACTAATAAATATTAACTAGGTTAATTTATCGAGCGAGTGGAAACACTGCTCACATTACATGTGTTAGAATTATTTTCTTACATGCAGCTGGTAACAGTTATTCAGGTAACAGATATTCATTCGAGGATGGTTATTTTAAATTCATAGAATTTATTTGGTATAAACTCATTTATGGATTGTTCCTAGAACCCTGTGAAAGTCAGGACCTGATACATCCAGAATTAGGATAACCTTGTCTTTTCACCTTTCGGCTTATGTCCGTTACTATAGACTTATTCCGTCTCGTCTTTGTTTTCTTTTAGCAAAGATGCCTCCTCGCAGATCACCCAGACACATTACTCCGATAACTCCAATACCTTCTCCACAAACGAATGCAGCAGCTCTGAACCCTGCAGTGGCCGAGGCTGTGGCAATAGCCATCGCACAATATCACCCCTTCAGTACAAGTGGAGGTGAAACGCCTACTGATTCTACTCAAGGTGAGGTTCCTGTGCGCCAGGGAGAGTTCTCCTACAAGTACTTCACCAGATGCCAACCATTGTCCTTTAAAGGGACTGAAGGAGTCATTGCCCTCATGCAATGGTTTGAGAAAACAGAGTTGGTCTTCGAAATCTGTTTATGCCCAGAAGGAAGCAAAGTGAAATTTGCTACCTGCACCTTCGATGGCAAGGCCTTAACATGGTGGAACAGCCATGTTAAGTCACTGACCCTATCAGTGGCAAAATCAATAGGTTGGGAAAACCTAAAAGAGTTAATGCGGGAAGATGATTGCCCGTTAGGCGAGATTCAAAAACTGGAACAAGAGCTGTGGGATCTCACTATGGTCGGCTCAGACATAGTGACCTACACGGACCGGTTCAGCGAACTAGCAGCTCTATGCCCCGAGATGATTACCTCGGAGAGCAAGAAGATAGATAGATACATTTGGGGTCTGACTGCTCCGACCCAAGGAAATGTGCTGTCTTCTAACCCAGCCACGTTCGATAGTGCTAAACGCTTGGCTCAGCGACTCATTGATCATGGAGTTCGCCATAGCGTAAAAGTCCTTATTCCCGAGTCATCTAGGGAAGAGGACTATAATCAAGAGTCGGAGAACAAGAGGAAGAAGAAGCGAACAACACAAGAAACCCCGCAAGAGCAAGGAGCGAGTACTATGTACGCCGCTACGATGCCTACTGCTTCAGCACCTGACAGTCGATATGCGGGAAACCTTCCGAAGTGTGGAAAATGCAACTTTCACCACACTGGAGTGTGCCGGGAAATGCAGTGTCAAAATTGCCGCAGATAGGGACACACAGTCCGTTACTGCAGGGCACCAGCTCAACCGATCTCCCAAGTCCTTGGAGCAGAAGAAAACCAAGCCTGCTACGGCTGTGGTGAGAATGGACACAATCAGAGTGACTGCCCGATAATCAGGAACTCAGGTGCGGATGGACTTATTCTGATGACCACCGCAGGAGAATCTACCCCGGAGTCGTCGTCGAGTAGTGGTACATTTTCAAAATAGTAATTACATTTAAATTTTATTTATATTCATATAAGATTAAAATTTGGGGATGACACTTAAAAGTAACTATAACAACTCACATGTTGAAATAGGTTGTAATATTCAAGAGAACTAAAAGATCCCTTAGAGAAGCTATTATGACTCACCATATACATCAGGGTTGTGCGCAACTAAGATGTTGCAGACTTAGATTGAGTGACTCCTCTTAGGTCCCCTTTCCTTAATTGGTTGAGGATTTGAGGCAGAGATGCTCAGTAGACTGCCTGGCTCATCTTAAGTATTCACTACTTGTATATGACGGGCGATGGTAGTGGTACCATGGGGGATCACGGAAAAAAAGTATCCCTTCAGTAAGTAAAGCACTTTTATTTGTATGTATGCACACATAGCGGTACGATACATAGGAGTGTTAATTTCAAAATAGAAAACAGGAAACTCGAGAACAGTTTCAAGTACATTGTTGAACATACTAAGAGTACAGTACCAAGCATACCAGGGATACATCATCGTTTATCAGATGTTTCTTTCATTTAACCAAAACTTTGTTTGGTATAGAGTCCGTTGTTTTCTTTCGTCATGAGTTGGCGTGGTCCTCACCATACTGAGTTCATATGTTTCTATTGCCTCAATCGGCAAGTTCTCAAAACTTTCATCATTTGTATCGAAAGTCCGACCTGAATCAGAAATTTTATCCTTCGCATTCTTAACCCCCGAAGTACTCGTGCGAAGAGTACTTTGTCCTCCGAAGCCTTATCGTCAAACGTCCGCAGACCGTCATGAAATACCACTCGTCCAGCAGACCAAGTTCGAGCATAGAGGCTATGGATGAATACAGCCCGCCTATTATTTTGAATGTATACGCAAGGGTGGTATATGAGTATGATTACGCAGATCTAGTATGTGTGTTTCCACCCTATCTCCTAATTCCCGTTGGGTTGTGGACCTGGGGCAGAGTCGCACATCCGACAGTCCTACTAATCTTAATCATATACGGCTTGTATACGCGAGTTAATGATAGATGGACCAAGTATGAATCCTATCAAGAACACGATGGCAAAGTTGCCTGGTCTACGAGTGAGTATTCTACAAAGCAGAAGAGCTCAACCCAATAGTAATGTTAAGAGAGCTAATTTCAGGATGAAATTCATTCTAACGGGGGGATGATGTGACAACCCAAAAATTTCCATTCTGTAAAACCATCCACAGCAATCGAAGTCAAATCCGTTCTGCTAACTTTCAAACTTTTGGGATAAGTTTGAGTATTTCAGGATTTACACTTAAAGAGATATCAGGAGAGATGATGCACTAGGGTATTGTGCAACTCTGTTATTCCAAAACTCGTCGATATTAGAGTTCAATGCCATAATAAAATATTTTCTACCAAAAACCCTATGGGTATATATATGGTTCTTAGCCATATTTATTCATTTGTTACATTTCCAACCAGAGAAAAGCCGATTTCTCTCTCAAGGATCTCCATCCGTTCACCCCCAATTGTAAGTACATCGACCCTAGAGTATATTAAAGGGTACTACATGACTAGATAACATGGAAATCATCCATGAAACCCTAGGAAAGGGTGTTCACGGCCCAAGATCCTCTTGGACCGTGAACACTAAATTTGAGGCCAAAAGTGTGCCTTATGCACCTATAGACCTTGGAACCGAACATAGAACAACCCTTGACATGTCTAGGCCTTAAAATCATTAAGAAACAAGGGCTAGAAGTGAGTTCACGGCCAAGGATGTTCTTGGGCCGTGAACTCCATTTTATGGTGCCAAAATGCCCTAAATGCCTTCCTTAAGCCAAGAGACTAGCCTAGCACTTTACCTTGACGTGTTTAGGACTCAAAACAATCAAAATACCATCACCCATAGGTGATTACGGCCGCAAACACAAGCCAAAATGGTCCAAGGGCCGAAAACTCAATTTACGGATGTTTTGATGCCACAAACACTTCCTAAAGCCTAGAATTGAATTTAGGATGCTTCCTTATGACCTTTAGGACCTTCATAAACATAAATGGCCATGAGTTTACGGTTGTAAACTCATTAGGGCCGTAAACACCTCAACAACTCCAAAGAAAGTGGTCTTCCTCATCCTAGGGTATAGCTAAGGTCCCTAAATCATTCCCTAGCCTTCAAACTTGCACTTACACATGTGTAGCCATGAGTTTACGTCCGTAAACTCCTTTGGGCCGTAAACCCATGGTAGTAAAATTATGTGCGTACCATTATACCTTCCTTTGTTGAATCACATGTGATTCCAACACTTGGTCAAGGTCTTTCCTAGTCCCGGAAGGTGTTTCCTTTCATATAGTTGTTTATAAACACTATATTCATGTCAATATGTGTCCTTATATATCATTTAGGACTTATTTTGTCTCGGGACTTCATTCGTGGAACTTCTCATCCTTACACGCATACCCCTTTAAGTCACCCACATCAGGTGAGTTCATACCCCATAATGAATCTTTTAACTATTTTAACTGTTTTAAGGGGGAGAATACAGGTTGAACACAATGATAATTGTATAAATGCTTATTGTTAAACATCATTCAAAATGTTACTTATATCAATTATAAGTTGTCAAAACATTTCAAAACTCGTTTAAAGTTATGTTACTTTATAGTTATACAAAACTCCGTTTTTAAAGTACAAGCATAACTTAGTAGAGAAAAGAGTGTTTCCAGTAACAGTCCAAGTACAAGCATTAGTAAACTATTATAGGTATAGTTTAGGAGAATGCTATTCATTACTTCTAGCACAATGAAGCACACAAGGAATCAATACCATAACAGAACAAACAGTAAAGAGAATCAAAGAATACCAGAACAGAATATAACAAACAAGTTAGATTGCTATAGCATGAAAACACACAAACAGGATCTAATTATACTAATGAATCACTAACGCATTAGTGATAGTTATATTGGGTATACATGATCATATAACTTTAATGTGTATTACACGGCTTGTAAGAAATTGTTGAGGTATCGTTTGGTTCCCTCAATCTCGTTACATTGAGAGCGTTTAGTAGGGGTTCTAGCTTTCACATTATGACCATAATAAGACAAATATGTTTTTAGGTTAATAGTGCATCCGCATGTCATTATAAATGACATCTGTGTACTTACTTCTCCCATTACTTTCATAAAGTGTCGGTACCACTTGAAAGTTGATGTATTTTCTAGTCAAGATAGTTATAAACTAGGGAGAATATACTTTACATTTGACAAAGGAACAATCGGGTTTAACTTAGATCAGAAGATACCTTGGTAGAAGGCTACGATTAAAGGTTAGGATCATAATGCTAGCTTTATGATTCCTTAATGTATACACTATAGAATACATATATGCTAATAGATTTCGACAGCTAATAGGATGTGTGCCATCTCTTCATTTCCTGTTCTCGTTGGATTGTGGTCTTGAACCGAGTTCCCCCAATCTATTATCTACCCGAATATATATATATATATATATATATATATATATATATATATATATATATATATATATATATATATATATATATATATATATATATATATATATATATATATATATATATTTATGCTTAGTATACATTAAGTCATCATAAGGGTACCAAGTATGGATCAGGTTATAGGACTAAAAACATCCTACAATAGATATGAAACCTATAGACTAAAAACCATGGGATTACCATCTCGTACTAGATATATATCCAAAACCAAAGTCATGAATAATCTTATATTAATACGTATTGTGAGTCGGGTAACCATGCTGATACGACAACGAGACCTCCTTGACGCTTGTCAGACGTCGGACGATATCCAGAATTTGTCACCCCATGCGTGCCCGCCTAACTGTAGCTAGCAGTTAAGGTGTGGGATTGTCAGTCCCGAATAGATCTATTCACAAATTCCTCGCTCTCCCTCTAGGAGACTCTGGTTACACTTCCGGAGAGGATTTACTGATCATCCATAAAGGGTAGTGACGAACTCACAAGCTAGTACTAAACTATTCACAGGGTTATCATACGATATCAAACATATATAAAAGATTCTGAAACATAATACAATGAATACAAATACATACAATGAAACTATCTGGCAATACATTCAAATCATGCGGAGATAAACTGAATCATACATAGTTTATCTAATAACTTTATACACATATCAGTACATGATAAAACGAAAACTAAAGAACCCCAAATTATTCCCATAAGAATTTGATTAGTTTGGTTATTTTCTTAACTAAAATTCATTTAGTTGTAGTTGATAAGTCATCCCTTATGCTCAGCATAATACATAAGGGGTAAAAGTATTTATAAGTTTGCCAGATATTATTTGAAATACATCAAAGTGATGTTTTGAAAACATTTATAGTTTGCTTGTATTCCCCCCTGAAAACATTGAAAAACAGTGAAAAATGGTAGGGGTATGAACTCATCGGACGAGAAACGTGACGATTTCGGATGCTAAATGTGGGTTCGGGGCTTGCAAACGCACGAGATTCCTAATTATAATGAAAAGATACACATTTGTATCTAATTAGGACTTAGATTATTTAATTGTTAGGGATAAACACTTTTAGTCGCAGAAACACCCCATTGCAAGTGTTTGGAGGGACCCGGGTGGCGTTTAAGGACTTGAATGATCGGGAAATGGAGTTTACTCTTCAAGAGTAAACTCATACAAGAGTTTTCGGCCTATAACACCCATTCCCCATGAGTTTACGGCCGTAAACTCATGGTGGGGTAGTTTATGGTACAAAGTGGCTTAAAACACTTAAAGGGAAAATTCTAGGGTTGGTTTAAGGGCTTGGAATTAATTAAATTCATCAAATAACACCACTTAAGGGAGTTTACGGCCCTAGCATGGAGCTTACGGCCGTAAACTCCTATATCCCCCTTGAATGAGTGATTTAATGTCCCAAAACTAATCACATGTGATTCCAATAATTTTTTCCTAGCCTTGTATGGATGTTTAAGGGACTTTTGGCCTAGATTTTGGAGTTTATGGCCCATGAACACCCTCATGGCCGTGAACTCCTTAGATGGGGAAAATAATATGGTTTAAGGTCCAATACTTGTTTGCAAACACTTCTAGAATTTATCCTAAGGCTTTAGGTGTGTTAAAGTGGCATTTTAACACTTTACATTGAGTTTACTCCCCATGTTATGGAGTTTACGGCCCAAGCATAAGCCTTGTCTGTAAACTCTCATTTGTCCCTAAAAATATATGTTTAAAGTGTTCCAAGGCTAAAACCAAAATTCTAGAAGTCATATCTATGTCTTGTTGGGGTCTAGGAAGGGTTTAAGGGCTTAAAAACCCTCTAAATTAGTGTTTACGGCCTAGGCACCTTCCAGGGCTGTAAACTCATAAACAAGGCTCTAAATCATGTTTCAAGGCATTCTAAGCCCATTCCATAAAGTCATCTAGCCATATCTAAGGTCTAATTGTGGTTTGGAACGGTTTTGTTGCTCCAAAAACCCCATTTATATGAGTTTACGGCCTAGAACTGTTCTAGGGCCGTAAACACATGATAATGGTCCTAATCCATAGTTTAAACTCGAATTTGAAGGCTAAAGAGGTTACATAACAAGGTAGGGAAGGTACCTTGGAGATTAGAAGCCTTAAACTTGAGATTTGGACCCTTAAACTTGGATTTAGGAGAGAGGTTAGAGAGAGAGTAGAGAGAGGAAGCAAAAGCTTCAAATGAAAGGTTTAAAACATTTATATAGGTCGCAAAACTTGGAGACAGTGAAATTCTACCCTATACCGGCATTAAACGGGGCTTTTGGTCGCACCCGATTAAGTTCCCGTAACTCGACGGGGACGTTTCTAGAATTTGTAAATTATACAATTTGGGCTAATTTCGTGAGTTCCTAATAGGTTTGGACACTCATTAGCATCAATTAAACATATAAGTTTAATTAATTTAACCCAAAAGCAAAATTGGAACAAATTGATATTCGGCGAGTTTTACGGGTAGAACGGGTTTTCGGTGATGAACAACTTCGGGTTGTTACATTATCCCCCCGTTAGAGGGAATTTCGTCCCGAAATTCAATGTATAAAATATAGATCATGAATTGTAATGAGACACGAATGGATTTGTTGCCTCGGATCTTCACGTTCTTATGTGGGATCTGGTCTCTGCTGGGCGTTCTAGCGAATTCTCACTATCGGGACGTGTCTTTGTTTCGCGCATTGACTCTCTCAATCCATAACCTCAAATGGTTATCCCATGGAGGTTCCAAACCTTGATGACTTCAGTCTTCTCAAAGGAATCACTAGGGTTTCTTTGGGTAGATACTTGTAAGGTTTCGAGACGTGCAGTACCGGATGGATGTTACTAAGTTCTGAGGGTAGCTGAAGTTGGAAGGTTACAAAATCGATTCTATGAGGATCACGAAGGGTCTAATGTATCACGAGGGAAGTATTTCACACTTCTCAAAGCATATCATGCTTTTCTGGGATAAAGCCATCAACAGAACACACGCTCCAACAGGAAAGCACATCTTCAAGGAGCCGGGTAAGTAAGGGTTTGATGGCTTTAGAAGAAATTTATGGGTAAGACTGCGATATTAGTCGATGGGACCCAAGAATCGACAGGTTTCTATGGGTATTTTCGGTGCCGACTAATTCCCTATTGCCTTAGACGTTGGAAAAGTACACGGTTACGACTACTTTGCTTGGCTACATGATCGAGGGAAAGAGATCTGACTGAAAGGATACCACTACTAATCCATAGTGATCATATCAGTTCTTGGTCACCGTTTTGAACACGTCATTCTCACCGAGGTTCGGTCACGAGGTAGATCCAGAGATTAGGCCGATGTGGAACTAAGCTAAACGTTCGAAAGGAATTCTCGGGAATTCTTCGGGAAAGACATTTAGGGGAAAGAGCTGCTGACTTCCCGTTTCTTAATGTTCACAGAAACGAGGGATGCGTGGTAATTCATATCGGGAAAAACTTTTGAGCTTTAAGGCATGAAATGATACGAAGGTTTGATGCCGAAGATGACGAGAGACGGGTCGGGGAAAAGATCTAGACGAGTGACCCTTTCGAAACCAAGGATAACAATATGAATGAGACTCGGTCATTTCATGTCAAACATAACATCAAAGTATTTTTTGAAAAGTTTCCCCCATTTAAATCGAATGGAACAGAATAATCCTCCAGACTGAGGATACAATCTATAGGTACGAAGTTAGTGTTCTCTATCTCACTGGTTAGTCGTCTCGATTGTACTCAATTTCGATTACAACAAATGATTAAGTTTAGAAATTGCTCGGATGGATAGATAACAAGTTTCCCTTCTGGTACTAGAATCGAAAAGAGTTGTAGGTATAAGAATTGTCAAAGAGGAGTATACCTACGGCGATAGTGGGATCAGCGATTGTAGCTGCTTTGGGGAAATTTCTTTTGAAGTGCCCTACTTCGCCACAATTGTAGTAGGCTGGACTGATTCTCGCTCCGGATGATTGGTTCGTTGATTTGGCTGGTTTTCTGAAGGTTCGAGCAAGATGGCCCTTCTTGCCACAGTTGTCACAGATCCTTTCGCCACACGGACCAGGAATGCGGTGGTGGTAGCTGCACTTACCACGCCAAGGAAGGGTACCAGTGTATCCACCGGTAGAAGTTTGGGCTGTGGACTCGACAGCTGAATCACTAACGCATTAGTGATAGTTATATTGGGTATACATGATCATATAACTTTAATGTGTATTACACGGCTTGTAAGAAATTGTTGAGGTATCGTTTGGTTCCCTCAATCTCGTTACATTGAGAGCGTTTAGTAGGGGTTCTAGCTTTCACATTATGACCATAATAAGACAAATATGTTTTTAGGTTAATAGTGCATCCGCATGTCATTATAAATGACATCTGTGTACTTACTTCTCCCATTACTTTCATAAAGTGTCGGTACCACTTGAAAGTTGATGTATTTTCTAGTCAAGATAGTTATAAACTAGGGAGAATATACTTTACATTTGACAAAGGAACAATCGGGTTTAACTTAGATCAGAAGATACCTTGGTAGAAGGCTACGATTAAAGGTTAGGATCATAATGCTAGCTTTATGATTCCTTAATGTATACACTATAGAATACATATATGCTAATAGATTTCGACAGCTAATAGGATGTGTGCCATCTCTTCATTTCCTGTTCTCGTTGGATTGTGGTCTTGAACCGAGTTCCCCCAATCTATTATCTACCCGAATATATATATATATATATATATATATATATATATATATATATATATATATAAATATATATTTATGCTTAGTATACATTAAGTCATCATAAGGGTACCAAGTATGGATCAGGTTATAGGACTAAAAACATCCTACAATAGATATGAAACCTATAGACTAAAAACCATGGGATTACCATCTCGTACTAGATATATATCCAAAACCAAAGTCGTGAATAATCTTATATTAATACGTATTGTGAGTCGGGTAACCATGCTGATACGACAACGAGACCTCCTTGACGCTTGTCAGACGTCGGACGATATCCAGAATTTGTCACCCCATGCGTGCCCGCCTAACTGTAGCTAGCAGTTAAGGTGTGGGATTGTCAGTCCCGAATAGATCTATTCACAAATTCCTCGCTCTCCCTCTAGGAGACTCTGGTTACACTTCCGGAGAGGATTTACTGATCATCCATAAAGGGTAGTGACGAACTCACAAGCTAGTACTAAACTATTCACAGGGTTATCATACGATATCAAACATATATAAAAGATTCTGAAACATAATACAATGAATACAAATACATACAATGAAACTATCTGGCAATACATTCAAATCATGCGGAGATAAACTGAATCATACATAGTTTATCTAATAACTTTATACACATATCATTACATGATAAAACGAAAACTAAAGAACCCCAAATTATTCCCATAAGAATTTGATTAGTTTGGTTATTTTCTTAACTAAAATTCATTTAGTTGTAGTTGATAAGTCATCCCTTATGCTCAGCATAATACATAAGGGGTAAAAGTATTTATAAGTTTGCCAGATATTATTTGAAATACATCAAAGTGATGTTTTGAAAACATTTATAGTTTGCTTGTATTCCCCCCTGAAAACATTGAAAAACAGTGAAAAATGGTAGGGGTATGAACTCATCGGACGAGAAACGTGACGATTTCGGATGCTAAATGTGGGTTCGGGGCTTGCAAACGCACGAGATTCCTAATTATAATGAAAAGATACACATTTGTATCTAATTAGGACTTAGATTATTTAATTGTTAGGGATAAACACTTTTAGTCGCAGAAACACCCCATTGCAAGTGTTTGGAGGGACCCGGGTGGCGTTTAAGGACTTGAATGATCGGGAAATGGAGTTTACTCTTCAAGAGTAAACTCATACAAGAGTTTTCGGCCTATAACACCCATTCCCCATGAGTTTACGGCCGTAAACTCATGGTGGGGTAGTTTATGGTACAAAGTGGCTTAAAACACTTAAAGGGAAAATTCTAGGGTTGGTTTAAGGGCTTGGAATTAATTAAATTCATCAAATAACACCACTTAAGGGAGTTTACGGCCCTAGCATGGAGCTTACGGCCGTAAACTCCTATATCCCCCTTGAATGAGTGATTTAATGTCCCAAAACTAATCACATGTGATTCCAATAATTTTTTCCTAGCCTTGTATGGATGTTTAAGGGACTTTTGGCCTAGATTTTGGAGTTTATGGCCCATGAACACCCTCATGGCCGTGAACTCCTTAGATGGGGAAAATAATATGGTTTAAGGTCCAATACTTGTTTGCAAACACTTCTAGAATTTATCCTAAGGCTTTAGGTGTGTTAAAGTGGCATTTTAACACTTTACATTGAGTTTACTCCCCATGTTATGGAGTTTACGGCCCAAGCATAAGCCTTGTCTGTAAACTCTCATTTGTCCCTAAAAATATATGTTTAAAGTGTTCCAAGGCTAAAACCAAAATTCTAGAAGTCATATCTATGTCTTGTTGGGGTCTAGGAAGGGTTTAAGGGCTTAAAAACCCTCTAAATTAGTGTTTACGGCCTAGGCACCTTCCAGGGCTGTAAACTCATAAACAAGGCTCTAAATCATGTTTCAAGGCATTCTAAGCCCATTCCATAAAGTCATCTAGCCATATCTAAGGTCTAATTGTGGTTTGGAACGGTTTTGTTGCTCCAAAAACCCCATTTATATGAGTTTACGGCCTAGAACTGTTCTAGGGCCGTAAACACATGATAATGGTCCTAATCCATAGTTTAAACTCGAATTTGAAGGCTAAAGAGGTTACATAACAAGGTAGGGAAGGTACCTTGGAGATTAGAAGCCTTAAACTTGAGATTTGGACCCTTAAACTTGGATTTAGGAGAGAGGTTAGAGAGAGAGTAGAGAGAGGAAGCAAAAGCTTCAAATGAAAGGTTTAAAACATTTATATAGGTCGCAAAACTTGGAGACAGTGAAATTCTACCCTATACCGGCATTAAACGGGGCTTTTGGTCGCACCCGATTAAGTTCCCGTAACTCGACGGGGACGTTTCTAGAATTTGTAAATTATACAATTTGGGCTAATTTCGTGAGTTCCTAATAGGTTTGGACACTCATTAGCATCAATTAAACATATAAGTTTAATTAATTTAACCCAAAAGCAAAATTGGAACAAATTGATATTCGGCGAGTTTTACGGGTAGAACGGGTTTTCGGTGATGAACAACTTCAGGTTGTTACATTATCCCCCCGTTAGAGGGAATTTCGTCCCGAAATTCAATGTATAAAATATAGATCATGAATTGTAATGAGACACGAATGGATTTGTTGCCTCGGATCTTCACGTTCTTATGTGGGATCTGGTCTCTGCTGGGCGTTCTAGCGAATTCTCACTATCGGGACGTGTCTTTGTTTCGCGCATTGACTCTCTCAATCCATAACCTCAAATGGTTATCCCATGGAGGTTCCAAACCTTGATGACTTCAGTCTTCTCAAAGGAATCACTAGGGTTTCTTTGGGTAGATACTTGTAAGGTTTCGAGACGTGCAGTACCGGATGGATGTTACTAAGTTCTGAGGGTAGCTGAAGTTGGAAGGTTACAAAATCGATTCTATGAGGATCACGAAGGGTCTAATGTATCACGAGGGAAGTATTTCACACTTCTCAAAGCATATCATGCTTTTCTGGGATAAAGCCATCAACAGAACACACGCTCCAACAGGAAAGCACATCTTCAAGGAGCCGGGTAAGTAAGGGTTTGATGGCTTTAGAAGAAATTTATGGGTAAGACTGCGATATTAGTCGATGGGACCCAAGAATCGACAGGTTTCTATGGGTATTTTCGGTGCCGACTAATTCCCTATTGCCTTAGACGTTGGAAAAGTACACGGTTACGACTACTTTGCTTGGCTACATGATCGAGGGAAAGAGATCTGACTGAAAGGATACCACTACTAATCCATAGTGATCATATCAGTTCTTGGTCACCGTTTTGAACACGTCATTCTCACCGAGGTTCGGTCACGAGGTAGATCCAGAGATTAGGCCGATGTGGAACTAAGCTAAACGTTCGAAAGGAATTCTCGGGAATTCTTCGGGAAAGACATTTAGGGGAAAGAGCTGCTGACTTCCCGTTTCTTAATGTTCACAGAAACGAGGGATGCGTGGTAATTCATATCGGGAAAAACTTTTGAGCTTTAAGGCATGAAATGATACGAAGGTTTGATGCCGAAGATGACGAGAGACGGGTCGGGGAAAAGATCTAGACGAGTGACCCTTTCGAAACCAAGGATAACAATATGAATGAGACTCGGTCATTTCATGTCAAACATAACATCAAAGTATTTTTTGAAAAGTTTCCCCCATTTAAATCGAATGGAACAGAATAATCCTCCAGACTGAGGATACAATCTATAGGTACGAAGTTAGTGTTCTCTATCTCACTGGTTAGTCGTCTCGATTGTACTCAATTTCGATTACAACAAATGATTAAGTTTAGAAATTGCTCGGATGGATAGATAACAAGTTTCCCTTCTGGTACTAGAATCGAAAAGAGTTGTAGGTATAAGAATTGTCAAAGAGGAGTATACCTACGGCGATAGTGGGATCAGCGATTGTAGCTGCTTTGGGGAAATTTCTTTTGAAGTGCCCTACTTCGCCACAATTGTAGTAGGCTGGACTGATTCTCGCTCTGGATGATTGGTTCGTTGATTTGGCTGGTTTTCTGAAGGTTCGAGCAAGATGGCCCTTCTTGCCACAGTTGTCACAGATCCTTTCGCCACACGGACCAGGAATGCGGTGGTGGTAGCTGCACTTACCACGCCAAGGAAGGGTACCAGTGTATCCACCGGTAGAAGTTTGGGCTGTGGACTCGACAGCTGAAATAGCAACAGGGGCAGTAGCAGCATGGACTGCTACTGTTTGCTGTTTCTTAGAAGACCCTTGCGTACTCTGGGCCTTCCTCTTGTTCGAAAATTTCTTTTTGCTTCCACCTCCACTTGTGACCGGTTCGGGAGTGGTAGTCTCCTCATCAGAGTTGTCTTCGTGATCGATCAGGGTTTTCGCAAGACATTTAGCGCTGTCATAGGTGTCTAGCTTCGCAGCCAAGACATTCCCTTTGGTTGGCTGGGTCAACCCCCAGATGAACCTCTCGATCTTTTTACTCTCCGGGGTAACCATTCCCGGACAGAGTAACGCCAGATCATCGAATCTTGAAGTATAAGAGGCTATGTCGTAATCTTTCATCTTAAGGTTCCAGAGTTCGTGTTCTAGCTTCTGAATTTTTCCCCGAGGGCAATACTCTGCGAGTAAAAGCTCCTTCATAGCTTCCCAACCCATAGCATTCGCTATAGGTAGAGTTAAGTATTTGACTCGGCCGTTCCACCAAGTCAGGGCTTTGTCAAGGAAGGTGCAGGTGGCGAACTTTACTTTATCAGACTCCGAACAGGCGCATATTTCAAAGATTGATTTGATTTTCTCGAACCATCGGGTGAGGGAAATGACACCTCCAATGCCATCAAAGGATGTGGGCTTCGCGTTCATGAAGTCCTTATAGGAGCCCCCTTTTTGGTGTCCCTGGCTATCTTTTGGGTTTTGGGGCTGGGGACCACCTCCTGAATTACCGGGGTTCATTTGCGACATGGCTGCTACCATTGCAGCAGTTAGAACTGTCTGAAGCGATGCAAGATCAAATTGAGGAGGTGGTGGTGGTGGAGGAGGATTGTTGTTTTTCTTTGAGCTGGGTCTCTTTCTTGGAGGCATCGTGATCTAAAAAGATTAGGAAAGAGAGGATCATAAGTCCTCTGAATTGAATCAAGAGATATGGAACAGGGGATATCTCATCAAGACGGATATAGCATCATATTAAGCGATAAAGCAGGGAAAGAGTTATCAAGGCAGAAAATTTATCGCTAGAGGAATGATCAAGGAACAACGCGTATACGAGGATTTTCTATCAAGGATCGGCTCGAGAAATACTCCCATAGTATTTCATGATTCACTACAACGACGACTCGTTGTTTGGGGTATTGGGTAAGTTTTAGGTATGCTGCGTACCATAGTCACTCCCAAGCACATGTTGGCCGTGTCTCGAATGAATATAGTTGGCCAGGCTATATTGACCCTAGAGATGACTACATAACTGCCCCGGTTTAACCGCAGCGTACAACACCCATTTACTTATGTTTTGTTCTACTTGTAGTTACGGATCTCGACGGCTCGGTATACTTGTATACTTTTGAAAATACTTATATTTTGAAGGATACTTTTAGTTCAGAACACTTAGGCCCTTTAATGTTCATAGTTTTATACCATGTAAGGTTTGGTATACTCCATTCACTATAAACAAGGGCTCTGATACCAATCTGTCACACCCCGAAAACCAAAGGTGAAAACATTTCCGGGGTTGACTCCACGTTGAGTATCAAATCCAATGCACATAGTAAGCACAGTAAACAACCATTGCATTACATATATTTGATAGTTTACATTTGTTTCAAAAGTAAATTGTACAAGTGTTATACATATATCATATGAACAAAAGTAGATACGAGTCTTCTGAGCGCTCCGTCTTCACTAAAAGATATCGCCAGGTACCTGTCTAACGTGGACCTGAGAATACAAGCGGTTTGAAAATTAGCATAAAGCTGGTGAGTTCATAAGATGTTTGTTTTCTGAAAAATGTACCGGTTTCCTTTAGTTTTCCGAAAAGGTTTGTTATCCAAGAAAAATCCCATATTTTCTTATGTAAAAAAGTTTAGTTATCTTTCATTACAGTTTAATTACGCGTTATGTGTTACCCCAGGAAAATCCCATATTTTCCTAAATACAAGATCGATTTAATATCACATAGTATAGTTTAATACACAAAACTATATATTGAAAATCTTGGGATTATTATCCCAAATTAGATATAAAATACTTTAATATACGTGAACTGTAGATGGAAAGTAGTTTGATAATCTTGGGACTAACATCCCGTACTACATATAGATTTAATACCATGGGACTATCATCCCGGACTAGATACAAGATAGTTTGATATACTTGAAAATATAGACTGAAAACCATGGGACTACCATCCCGGACTGGATACAAGATAGTTTGATAAAACCATGGGATTACTATCCCGAACTAGATATAAGATATTTTGATAAAACCATGGGATAACTATCCCGGACTAGATATAAGATAGTTTGATAAAATCATGGGATTACTATCCTGTACAAGATATATATCCAAAACCAAAGTCGTGAATAATCTTATATTAATACGTATTGTGAGTCGGGTAACCATGCTGATACGAAAACGAGACCTCCTTGACGCTTGTCAGACGTCGGACGATATCCAGAATTTGTCACCCCAGACGTGCCCGCCTAACTGTAGCTAGCAGTTAAGGTGTGGGATTGTCAGTCCCGAATAGATCTATTCACCAATTCCTCACTCTCCCTCCAGGAGACTCTGGTTACACTTTCGGAGAGGATTTACTGATCATCCATAAAGGGTAGCGACGAACTCACAAGCTAGTACTAAACTATTCACAGGGTTCTCATACGATATCAAACATATATAAAAGATTATGAAACATAATACAGTGAATACAGATACATACAATGAAACTATCTGGCAAAACATTCAAATCATGCGGAGATAAACTGAATCAGACATACTTTATCTAATAACTTTATACACATCAGTACATGATAAAACGAAAACTAAAGAACCCCAAATTATTCCCATAATAATTTGATTAGTTTGGTTATTTTCTTAACTAAAATTCATTTAGTTGTAGTTGATAAATCATCCCTTATGCTCAGCATAATACATAAGGGGTAAAAGTATTTATAAGTTTGCCAGATATTATTTGAAATACATCAAAGTTATGTTTTGAAAACATTTATAGTTTGCTTGTATTCCCCCCCTGAAAACATTGAAAAACAGTGAAAAAGGGTAGGGGTATGAACTCACCGGACGAGAAACGTGACGATTTCGGATGCTAAACGTGGGTTCGGGGCTTGCAAACACACGAGATTCCTAATTATAATGAAAAGATACACATTTGTATCTAATTAGGACTTAGATTATTTAATTGTTAGGGACAAACACTTTTAGTCGCAGAAACACCCCATTGCAAGTGTTTGGAGGGACCCAGGTGGCGTTTAAGGACTTGAATGACCGGGAAATGGAGTTTACTCTTCAAGAGTAAACTCATACAAGAGTTTTCGGCCTATTACATCCATTCCCCATGAGTTTACGGCCGTAAACTCATGGTGGGGTGGTTTATGGTATAAAGTGGCTTAAAACACTTAAAGGGAAAATTCTAGGGTTGGTTTAAGGGCTTGGAATTAATTAAATTCATCAAATAACACCACTTAAGGGAGTTTACGGCCCTAGCATGGAGCTTACGGCCGTAAACTCCTATATCCCCCTTGAATGAGTGATTTAATGTCCCAAAACTAATCACATGTGATTCCAATAATTTTTTCCTAGCCTTGTATGGATGTTTAAGGGACTTTTGGCCTAGATTTTGGAGTTTACGGCCCATGAACACCCTCATGGCCGTGAACTCCTTAGATGGGGAAAATAATATGTTTTAAGGTCCAATACTTGTTTGCAAACACTTCTAGAATTTATCTTAAGGCTTTAGGTATGTTAAAGTGGCATTTTAACACTTTACATTGAGTTTACTCCCCATGTTATGGAGTTTACGGCCTAAGCATAAGACTTGGCCATAAACTCTCATTTGTCCCTCAAAATATATGTTTAAAGTGTTCCAAGGCTAAAACCAAAATTCTAGAAGTCATATCTATGTCTTGTTGGGGTCTAGGAAGGGTTTAAGGGCTTAAAAACCCTCTAAATTAGTGTTTACGGCCTAGGCACCTTCCAGGGCCGTAAACTCATAAACAAGGCTCTAAATCTTGTTTCAAGGCATTCTAAGCCCATTCCATAAAGTCATCTTGCCATATCTAAGGTCTAATTGTGGTTTGGAAGGGTTTTGTTGCTCCAAAAACCCCATTCATATGAGTTTACGGCCTAGAACTGTTCTAGGGCCGTAAACACATGATAATGGTCCTAATCCATAGTTTAAACTCGAATTTGAAGGCTAAAGAGGTTACATAACAAGGTAGGGAAGGTACCTTGGAGATTAGAAGCCTTAAACTTGAGATTTGGACCCTTAAACTTGGATTTAGGAGAGAGGTTAGAGAGAGAGAGTAGAGAGAGGAAGCAAAAGCTTCAAATGAAAGGTTTAACATGTTTATATAGGTCGCAAAACTTGGACACGGTGAAATTCTACCCGATACCGGCATTAAACGCGGCTTTTGGTCGCACCCGATTAAGTTCCCGTAACTCGACGGGGACGTTTCTAGAATTTCTAAATTATACAATTTGGGCTAATTTCGTGAGTTCCTAACAGTTTTGGACACACATTAGCATCAATTAAACATATAATTTTAATTAATTTAACCCAAAAATGAAATTGGAACAAATTGATATTCGGCGAGTTTTACGGGTAGAACGGGTTTTCGGTGATGAACAACTTCGGGTTGTTATAGGTGCTCGTGCTGGGACTTCAGAAGATGAAGCATTATAGCTTCAAGTCTTGTTTTGTTATTTTTTTGTGACTTCTATGTTTTGTGAACACACACATTGTAAACACTTTCTTTCTAAATGAAATGGTTGTTCATTACATGCTTACCATATACATATCTCGTGATACTAAACATGACGTCCTCCACCCCCGAACGTTTCCGCCGTTCCGGTTTTGGGGTGTGATAGGTAGTATGGGCCTGTACTACTGAAAGTAGAGGATCCATACCTGAATCAAGGAAGGCCAAGGCGAAACCAGGAAACTTGTAGTAATAGTGATACCTCGAGATATATCAGTATTTCTGACGTTTGTCGCTATGTGTTTCAAAATGGTGGTTTTACGCCCTAGACCAGCAGTCGGCAGTTCAGGTGCCGGTGAGGGATCAGGACCAGGCTCAACCTAGGGATTTTCTCTCTTTAGAGGTTACTCACATTCTACTTGATCAGACTCCTGTGATCTTTGGTTCGATCAAGGAGGGTATTTTGGAGTTGATGGATGAGAGGTTGAGCACTTTTCGTGCTGAGGTGGCGACCATGATGGGGTCGCGCACGCTCACTTTCAGGGAGTTCAGAGCCTGTGGAGCTCCTGACTATCATGGGGCGCGGGACCCCATAACGAGTACTAGGTGGTTGGCAGATGTCGCCAACACTTTCCGCACTAGCAAATGTCCTAAGGGGCACAAGGTCAGATTAGCATCTTGTATTCTGATGGACAGGGCACAAGATTGGTGGGAGGAGATTGGGAATGTCATCGGGGATGACACAACACTTGATGCGATAACTTGGGCTGATTTTACTACTAGGTTCAAAGCCGAGTTTGCACCGGTTATCGAGGTGCATCAATTAGCCAGGGAGTTTCAGGATCTCACCCAGATTATAGAGACAATGGTGGAGATTACCGCCAAGTTCAGGGAGAGGGCTCTTCTCGTTCCGCAGTACGCAGTTGATGAGGAAATGAACAAGGCTCGTTATCATGAGATGTTGCGGAGTGATATCCGCTAATTTGTGAGTTGGTCCAGCTGTAAAACACTGGATGACATGATTGCTAGGGCTCGTGAGAGAGAGATTGATTTAGAGATGGAAAAGAAGAGGAAGCCAGAGGCGGTACCTGGCACAGGGAGTGCGGGAAAAAAGCCTAAGGTATCAGATCACAGACCTAGAGGTCAGCAGTGCCACATTCAGTGTGGCAAGTGTGGGAGATTACACGATGGGGCGTGCAAGGCAGGGAGTCCTGGTTGCTACAAGTGAGGCCAGACCGTGCATATGAGCAGAGATTTTACAACTACTCCAACCGTTATCGCGACATCTGATCTGATTTGCTTCCATTGCAATCTGAGGGGACATAAAAAGTCCCAGTGTTTGAGTTTGACAGCAGCAATAGCAGGGAAGGTGGTAGCACCTTCCCCTGCAACATTGAGGATTTCAGATGGCCGTCAGGGCCGAAGTGAGGCGCCAGTGGCGAAGAGTAGAGCTTTTCAGATGACAGCAGAGGAGGCGCGAGCGACTCCTGATGTGGTGACGGGTATGTATCTTCCCTTCATTTCTTTATTAATTTTGATTTTTTCTTATGGTCATATGTTTTTATATAGGGTCGTTCTTAGTGAACGACATATCAGCTACAATATTGTTTGATTCGGGGGCTACTCAATCAGTTGTTTCACTTGCGCTTAACAAGAGGTTTAGCAGAGCTTCGAGGGAGTACATAGGTCTTGTTCGCTTCAGTTATTTGATGAGCAGTTTTTAGTGGACTTGGTTCCCATTCCCCCGCGAGGGAATAAGGTTATAGTGGGTATGGATTGGCTGAGGCCCAATGGGGCAGTGATTGATTGTGAGCTACAGTTAGTTAGGGTCCGCACCCCTGGTGGGGGAGAGTTAGAGATTTAGGGCGAGAGGCCACAATGTGGACCGATTCTTTGTTTAGCAGCGAGAGCTCGACGCTACTTCCAGCAGGGTAACGTGGGGTACGTCGCCTATGTTTTAGATGTCCGGGAGAAGGGCAAGGCGATTGTTGACGATGTTCCGGTAGTACGTGAGTACCCGGATGTATTTACAGAGGATCTTCCTAGGATACCTCCGGAGAGACAGGTTGAGTTTCAGATTGACCTGGTTCCGGGTGCGGCTCCGATAGCCAAGGTGCCATATCGGTTGGCTCCTCCAGAGATGCAGGAGCTGTCTATGCAGCTGGAGGAGCTGCTAGACAAGGGCTTCATCAGACCGACTAGTTCAGCATGGGGAGCCTCGATCCTGTTTGTAAAGAAGAAGGATGGGTCGCACCGTATGTGTATAGATTACCAGGAGTTGAAAAAGGTAACGGTGAAGAACCGTTACCCACTCCTGAGGATAGATGACTTGTTTGATCAGCTTCAGGGAGCATCTTGGTTTTCCAAGATTGATCTGCGCTCCAGTTATCATCAGATGTGGGTTAGAGGTGGGGATGTTCAGAAGACATCTTTTAGAACCCGTTATGGTCATTATGAGTTTGTGGTGATGCCGTTTGGGCTCACCAACGCTCCAGCCGTGTTCATGGATCTCATGAACCGCGTATGCAGGCCGATGTTGGATTGGTCTGTGATAGTGTTCATTGATGATATCTTGGTTTATTCCAAGACTCAGGAGCAGTATGAGGAGCACCTAAGGGAGGTGCTAGAGACTTTGAGGAGCGAGAGACTTTTCAGGAAGTTTTCCAAGTGCGAGTTCTGGTTGCGCGGGGTCCAGTTCCTTGGACACCTCATCAACCAGAAAGGGATACTAGTGGATCCAGCCAAGATAGAGGCCGTGATGCAGTGGGAGGTCCTGAGGTCTCCATCTGAGATTTGGAGCTTCCTAGGGTTGGTGTGACATCCCCAAAATCTCAGCCAGAAAAGACCGATTTCATTTATGCTTTTTAAAATAATTTCAGAGTAAATCCTTTTGATTTAAAAGAGTTGCGGAATTTGTTCCCAAAAACAAAATATGATAAAATAATAATTATCAAAGCATTTCATCAAGAGATGCATTTTCATTATATAATCAAAACTCGGGATGTCATGTTCTGATACAGACCATAAAGCATAAACGATAACATTACAAGTCATTAAACAAATATATACATATACAGACTTGTAAATAAAACAACTCGATGATTCATCCATCTTATGCGCTTGCGCCACTTCCAGTAATACAAATAAAACTGAGTGGGTCAGGCTTGGGAGCCTGGTGAGCATATAGGGTTTTCAACCCACAATAAATAAATTATATTTAATATTACCAACCAACAATAACCCAATTACCCATTCCCGTTATCCTCACTTTATTTCCCTAAAACAACATCTATCTCAAGGGACCTAATCTAGGACTTTCATCGGGATGGACATTATTGCTAAGGGGTTTCCTCAACAATAGATATCCTAAAGGCAACCATGAGGGGGATAGAGTACACCGGTGAACACATCGTTCACAACAGCTACAGGTTATGAACCTGCTACCGTTCCACAAGACTGTCTAGAAAGAGTCCGTGGCCGTTATCCTTACTCAGCTGAATAACTAGATCAACAACAACAACATCGAGGCCTCTCATCTGTTTATCACACATCAACTATCTACCCATGTTCAACCCAACATATTAGTAGATAAAAATATATATTTATATACATATTTTAAAACCTGTATAGCATGTTCAATCAATATAAATTCCACATAACAGATGAGACACACACACACATAGCATGTATTTCATAGAGAATAAATCAGATCTATGAGATAGAAGAAAGTGAATATACATTCACACAAATAACAACAAAATTATACACATAACACGTATTTCGTATAAAATACTTCATAAATATGTGTTAGAAGAAACTAACTACACACTCACTTGATCAGCAGATGATTGGATAGCACTACGACTTGTAGAAGTATTACTCTTCAGTAGATCTGGAAGACCTTCACGAAAACCGGGCTTCTCGCAAGCAGAGCTTTGGCTCGGGAATTGCACTTCTCGGGATCTTCAGGGCTTTGGAACTTGCTTCAGGGCTCAGGATTATTACCGGGGCTTCAGGGTATAATTGGCACGCAAAACGAGGCAAAAACTAGAGAGAAGATAAGAAATTGGCAAAAGAATTAGGCTGCCCTCGCATGCCCTTTTATAGGAAGCTGAGGCCTCACAGTACGCTGTACGTACTCCATCGAAATCGTCATTGCTTATGTATCCGAAGAACTCGAGTGCGAGGGTCATCATGCTTCACTGTATGCTGGGCTTACAGCCTTACGCTGGGCGTACTTCGGATAAGTCCGGTGACTCCTCTTCGGATAATATCGGATTTAATAATTAAATTTATATATTAATTAGTTAATAAACTTCAAAAGTTCATATCTTCTTCATACGAATTCCGTTTTCGACGTTCTTTAGATCCACGCGTAGGTGAGACTACGCTCTACCACTTTCGTTTAGACTCCGTTGGCTAATTTTGATTTTATTTTTATTATTTATTTTTAGAAGGCCGGGATAAGAAAACTTTGTTATAAATTCATAACTTCTTTATCCAACATCCGTTCTCGCCTATCTTTTTATCGCTTCACTACCACTAACGAGATCTTCGATTCTCATGTAGATTGTTTCGGCTAAAAACTGCTCAATCTCAAATCGAGTATTCGGGCTGCATATTGCTAAGTCGAAACTTTAGAAAACCATAACTTTCTCATACGAAGTCAGATTTGGGTGTTCTATATATATTCGGAAACCTCGTTTCGGCCGTTACAACTTTATGTAAAGATATTGAGTTTATTTTACACTTAAATTTTGACGCTTATTTTTATTCTTAATTAATCAAATCACATAATTAAGCAATTAAGCACAAAACACATAATACTCAAATAATACACTTCTATTATTTCAAAACCAGTTACAAAGGTTAACCTAGACTATTATATCAACATTAATGACAAGCCCAGAAACACAGGCGTTACAATTCTCTCCACCTTAGAATGATTCCGTCCCCGGAATCACACATCAACAAACAAATGTGGATAGCGACCCATCATGTCACTCTCCGTCTCCCAGGTGAGATTCGACCCATTCGTGTGTTTCCATCGGACAAGCACTAACTTGACCATCTTGCGTCGCAACTTCTTAGTCTTTCGGTTAATGATTGCCTCTAGTTCTTCAATCAACCTTTTGTTCTCATCGATTCTCAACTCCCAAAGTGGAATCATGTCGGGAACTTCTCCCGTGAACTTCCTCAAATAACACACATGGAAAGTGTTATGAATTCCATTCAGTTCTTCTGGTAGTTCGAGCTTGTAAGCTTGGTTCCCAATCCTCTGAAGAACTTTAAACGGTCCGATACACCTTGGACTTAATTTTCCCCTTTTACCAAATCTTATAAGTCCCTTGCACGGCAAGACTTTAAGCAAAACCGAATCTCCAACTTCGAAAGTCATTGGTCTTCGCTTGTTGTCAGCATAGCTCTTTTGACGATCCTGAGCTGCTAACATTCTTTCCCTAATTCTTTTGAACTTTTCAACAGTTTGATGGACTATCTCCGGTCCCATAAACTGCTTTTCCCCAACCTCAAGCCAACATGACGGCATATGACACTTCTGTCCATACAAAGCTTGATAAGGTGCCATCTTAATGCTCGAGTGGAAACTATTATTGTAGGAAAATTCTACCAAAGGTAAATGTTCATCCCAATTACCTTGGAATTCCAGGGTACATGCTCTCAGCATATCTTCAAGTGTTTGTATCGTCCGTTCACTCTGACCATCAGTCTGTGGATGGTAAGTTGTACTTAAACACAACTTGGTACCCAATTCCTCTTGTAGACTTTTCCAAAATCGCGAGGTGAAACGGCTGTCACGATCTGACACAATCGTTAACGGGACACCGTGAAGCCTCACAATTTCCTTCACGTAAGAATTCGCAAGCTTATCCATAGACCATTTCTCCTTGGCTGCTATGAAATGCGCACTCTTAGTGAATTGATCAACGACCACCCAAATCATGTCGTGACCATTCTTTGTTCTGGGCAGTTTAGTGAAAAAATCCATAACAATGTCTTCCCACTTACCCATAGGCATAGGCAATGGTTCTAAACTCCTATACGGTTTCTGATGTTGTGTCTTGACTCCCGCACAAATCACACACTTTGCCACATACTTTGCAACATCAAGCTTCATCGTCGGCCACCAGTAGTAGGGTTTCAGGTCCCTATACCTTTTAGTGCTACCGGGATGAATCAAATACATGGTCTTGTGAGATTCTTCCATCAGAAGATCTCTGATTCCTCCTGTCTTAGATATCCAAATCCGATCTTGGAACACCTTCAGTCCATGGCTGTTTATACCGAACACCAACGTTTTGCCCAAACGTTCTTCCTTTTGGTCATTCTTCTCTGAAGCTTCCTCTTGAGCTTTCTTTATACTTTCCACAACGGTCGAGACAACTTCAATTATCAACACTTTTGGCCTTTTCCTTTCAAGATTGACTTTCCGACTGAGAGCATCAGCAACAACATTAGCTTTACCAGGGTGGTAAAGTATCTCACAGTCGTAGTCCTTAAGTAACTCTAGCTAGTGTCGTTGCCTCATATTCAATTCTTTCTGATTAAAGAGATATTGGAGACTCTTATGATCAGTGAAAAGTTTGCACTTCATGCCATAGAGGTAATGTCTCCATATCTTCAGAGCGAAAACTACCGCTGCCAACTCCAAATCATGAGTCGGGTAGTTCTTTTCATGCTCTTTCAATTGTCGAGACGCATATGTGATCACCTTATCTCTTTGGGTCAAAACACAACCCAATCCAACCCCAGACGCATCGCTATAAACAGCGAAATCTTCAACTCCATCGGGTAAAGAAAGTATCAGTGCCTCACATAGTTTCTTCTTTAGCTTCTCGAATGCTTCTTTATGCTTATCACTCCAAGCATAAGTAGCTCCTTTGTGGGTCAAAGCTGTCAATGGAGTAGCGATCGAAGAAAAGCCTTGGATAAACCTTCGGTAATATCTGGCTAATCCTAAAAAGCTTCGGATCTCCATGGGACTTTTCGGTTTTTCCCACTTCATTACAGCTTCAATCTTTGCTGGATCAACCATTATACCTTCTTGGTTGACCACGTGACCCAAGAATTGGACTTCTCAAATCCAAAAATCACATTTGGAGAACTTATCATACAGCTTCTTCTTCTTCAAGACTTCTAACACTTCTCGCAAGTGTATGCCATGCTCTTTTTGGCTCTTTGAGTAAATCAGAATGTCATCTATGAACACTATTACAGATTTATCTAGGAACGGATTACAAACCCTGTTCATTAAATCCATGAATGTTGCTGGAGCATTGGTTAGTCCAAACGACATAACCAAAAACTCATAGTGTCCATATCGTGTTCTGAATGCAGTCTTCTCTATATCCTGCTCTCTTACTTTCAGCTGATGATATCCTGACCTTAGATCAATCTTCGAGAAATAACTCGAACCTTGCAATTGATTAAACAGGTCATCAATCCTTGGCAACGGGTATCTATTCTTTATCGTTGCTTTATTCAGCTCTCTGTAATCAATGCACATCCTCATGCTCTCGTCTTTCTTCTTTACGAATAACACCGTAGCTCCCCAGGGCGATGAACTAGGTCTAATGAAACCTTTTTCCAATAACTCCTGAAGTTGCATCATCAACTCCTTCATCTCCATTGGTGCTAATCGATAAGGTGCTTTTGCTATTGGCGTCGTCCCTAGTAACAAGTCTATTCTAAACTCCACTTGTCTATCAGGCGGTAATCCGGGAAGATATTTGGGAAATACTTTCAGATACTTACACACGACAGGAATGCTCTGCATCACCTTTTTCTCCTTCTTAGCATCGATCACGAATGCTAGATACGATGTACATCCTTTGGCCAAACACTTTTTGGCTTTCATCAATGAAATGATTCCAGAATTTACTCTGCGTTTATCTCCATACACCATAAACGACTCTTTCCCTGACGGGTTTACCTCTACAATCTTCTTCTTGCACAATATCTCAGGGTCATTAGCGCTAAGCCAATCCATTCCAAGCACGATGTCGAAACCGTTTAGTTCAATAGGCAATAATTCTTCATGGAACTTATTCCCATTCAAGTCAATTAAGATGTTTTTCATACGATGGCTAACAGGTACAAACTTGACACTAGCAACTTCGACTAATAAGTCATTATCTAGTCTATCAACAGGCAAAGCTAGTTTCCTACCAAATTCATGCAAAATAAAGGAGTAGTTGGCTCCATAATCAAATCAAATTTGGGCAGGCAATTCGTTAACGAGAAAGGTACCTGAAGCGATATCAGCTTCATCTTTAGCAGCTTCTAGTGTCATCTGGAATGCTCTCGCCTTCGGCTTTGGCGGAATGTTGGGTCTTGCTGCCTCCTTCTTTTTCAGGCAGTCCCTCGACATGTGTCCCTCCTCACCACAACCATAGCAAACTTTCTTAGTGAGGGTGCATTCATTGGCATAGTGCCCTGGCTTTCCACATTTAAAATATGTGGCCACTACGTCACATTTTCCATGACGCTTCTTCTTACATTTTTCGCACCATTCCGCTTCGCCTCCACCTCCCCTCGAACCAGACTTCGAGAACTTGTTTTTCTTGTTGGACCCTGAAGTTCCATCAAACTTCCTCTTTTCGCCAACATCTATCCTTTCCAGACCCTTTTCCTTCTGCTGGGCCTCCACATTCTTAGTTGCTCGAACAACTGTTTTCAGAGTAGTTGCCATGTTGACTGTCGGGCCAAAGTCGGGAGGCAGTCCATTAGCGAACCTCTCAATCTTGGAGAGTTCCGTTGGCACTAGGTATGGAAATAACTTCATTTTCTCAGTGAATTTAGTAGCATAGTCATTTATGCTCATTCTCCCCTTCTTTAAGTTTTGGAACTCATTGTTCAGATCAATCAGATCTATCTCTAAACAATATTGCACCCTTAACTATTCCAAGAAGTCCTCCCATGACATTTTCAGGGCTTCTCCTCGTGGCATAGTATCTGCCAACAACTTCCACCAACTCAAGACTCCAGTCTTCAGTTGTCTAACTGCAAAGACAGTCTTTTGTTTGTTGCTACAGTCGCAACTTTCAAATACCATCTCCATTTCGGAGATCCAATCCATAATCTCAACAGGCTTCGGGCTTCCAGAAAGACTTGGCGGCTTGGCGCCCAAGAAATTCTTGTAAATTCACCCATCCTTGTTGTTTCTCGTTTCTGGGTTGTTCCTTCGTTCTCCTTGAGTCCCAACTTGAATCACCATGCGAATATTGTTCCCTTCCTCCGATTGCTTGGGAATCAATTCGGGTTCCTCGATGGGCATGATAGGTTCGTCCCTATTATCATGCAACATCTGTCGCATCTCATCCCTTTGTTCAGCTAACATAGCCAGAATTATGGCTTGCACCCCAACCATTGTTATTGGTTCTGGTGCTGCTGCTACAATAGGTTTTTTGCTCAATCACTGGCGGTTGATTCCTGTTTTCATCCACATTTCCAATGCCACTCCTTGTTCTCACCATTTTGGATCTACACACCAAATAAGGTGAAATTAGATCCTCATCCATGGTAGATATTCAAATCATCCTTATCACTCCGAAACGTTTACATGGTAGTTCTAATACCGTAGATGTACGCTTAGAATCCTACACACATAAGGTTTCCAGATCCGGTCGGCAACAAACCATAGATCCGAACAAATAATATCATATATGGCAACATATAACATTTAGCACATAAAAGCATTTGAGGCAGCTTCCTAAAATATACTAGTGCTCGTGTCTAAAATCCAACAGACACTCAACTCACATTTCCACTTAGCATTCTAAGTTTAAGTCTAGAAATTGTACAAATTCCTATTTCGCTTAAACTAATGCTCTAATACCAACTGTGACATCCCCAACATCTCGGCCAGAAAAGACCGATTTCATTTATGCTTTTTAAAATAATTTTGGAGTAAATCCTTTTGATTTAAAAGAGTTGCGGAATTTGTTCCCAAAACAAAATATGATAAAATTGATGGGTTTTCCCCATAAGAACCTCCTATGTGCTCATACAAACCCTAATGCTTGGATCTAGGTTTCTCTATTGTACATGCAAGTTATCCAAGACTATAAACCCTAATTCTAGCATACATGTAATCATATTAACATAAGAATGGGTTTAAGATATTACCTTGATTGTTATGTAGCAATAACAATCACAATTCCTCCTTGTAATGACTTTAGAAAGCTTAGAGTCATAAATGTCACTCCTCTAATGGTTCACAAACACCAAGAGCAAGAGGATGAAGAAGAGGAGAGAAGGAGGCTCTCAAAAACGTGTGGAAACCCTAGACCATTAGTTCACCACGTTTTTGGAGCATAAGGGTTCAATATATAGTGAGGCTATTAGGGTTATCTAACAAGGAAACCCTAATTTGGATGCTTAAGCCCTAAGCAACCCATGGAATCCTTTCCTTAAAGGACTTGGACGATTTCTAATAGGTTTCCTCATAGAATTCATCCAACCTTATAATATAAGGCAATCCATGGCCCAATTGCAATTATCTTATAATTACAATTCCAGTCCCTTAAGTTTAATTAATCTTTTTTAGTCACAAACTTAATTCTTAATAATTCTTGACTAATATTAATTAAACAATATGATTTCTCCTTTAATATATTATTCTCATAATATATTAATAAATCATATTTAATCATTTCTCTCCATAATTCATCCTATCAAGTTGCTTTGGTGAAGGCAACCCAAAAGGACCATGCACCATCGGGTCAAGTACATACCAAAATAGTTATGGACTTAGACACTAATCCAATAGTCTCCCACTTGGATAAGTCTAATAACTATTATGCGTATGACTTCAGATCCTGATCTGCAATCGTAGCTTTCCAAAGCCGCTGTCAACTCTGATCCTATCAGATACGCGTTTTCTTTAGATAAGGGATCATATATTCCTCCATTCTAGATATCGTATGAGACATGATTTCTAATCATTCTCTTTGTACTATTTCTCGACTTCCGATTTATGACGACTGACTAATTGAAAAAATCAAATTAGCCCTAGCTCGGCCGAGGATTTACGTTTGTCATCACTAAATCATTGAGGGGCCCAAAGATATCGCTTGTATCCTACTTTGGATAAAAGGAACGGATAAAATTTGATTCAATGCTCGCTTGCACTCACTCACCGAATCACACACAACAATATGTTTTATGACAACAAGTTACTAGTGCGTTTACGTGTTATCAATGTGCAACCGATTTGCAAGATACAACTCACACATCTCGGTTTCAAAAATATAAGATGTTATCGTCTCACCAATCACTCGTGATACAATTCATGGAGTGATCTAAGTGAGCGTGGGTTTAATACAATGCTCAAATCATATTCATAAGCACTCATGAACATTGCAGCAAACATTTGCTTATGTCTAATACTCTTTAGACAATCCTCACACCAATTCATGATAGTCTTCATTCATACCTACTTCAAACATATGAACGACTGTGGCCCGTTCGAATAATTTGAAATCAAAACATGCAAAGTGAAGCACAAGAATAATACTAATCCCATATGGCCTCAAACCTTTGAGCATAAATAAAACACCTTTTATTTATCACCATATCGATTACTCAATATTTGTTTTTTCGGGTAATCAACTTCTTACTTGAATTATTACTACACTTGTCCCATGCTCCTAGCATGCACACAATGATTACCTATGGTTCTTACTTTGTGAAATAGATCAAATTGAACACATTTCCAATCATACTCATTTCACAACTCCCAATCCTTTTCACAAGTGTAGGAATATCTAATTCTTGCCACTTATAGAATATGCTAGATTCTAACATTTTATGCAATGATCCTTTCGTAATGTCATAGCACAAAAGTCACAATGACTATTGCCAATGAAATTACAAAGTCCTCTATCAGAGATTGTTACAAGACAATTCCTTAGATATGATGTCTCTCACTTAAAGTACATTCCTTTGAACATCCTTTTGCATAATAGTTTCTAATCTAGACATAGATTTTCAATATTCAATTCCCAATATGGAAAACTTTACATACTTACCATATGACAACTCATTCTCAATAGAATCTTATCTATTCATAATAATGTCGATATGGTCCATCCAATACTATACTTCCAACTACTCACAAGCGACCGATCCTCGGCGAACTTTGGATTGTCCTTTGATAGTTGTTTAATTATCTTAGTCAAAACCGATTCTCGTCCTTTTTCCCTCTAAATGCGCTAGACATTTGGAAAATTTTAGAATGGTCAAATATTATAGCATTTGCAATCAATCCTATACCCGAAGCGTATGGGACACGATGCATAATGTCTTACATAAAGATTTGATATTTTATTAATCTTCTACCATAATATTTTATGTGCTACGTTCTCAAAACTCGAACTATGAAGAGGAATGCCGTAATCATAATCGGATTTTTAAGAACGCACTATGTTTCCTTGACTAAATTATTAACATTCCACAACCTAAGCCATTAGATTTGAAATGAAGCATAATATTCTCTCCCTTAATTATAGTAAAACAACTTTACAAACCTTACGACTTTGCAAGGTGTAATTCTTGTTTTTCTATAATTAATATTGCTAACTTGCAATACTTTCCTTAATAATCATACAATCATAACATTTATGCTCCCACTATCATGATGATTATTATAAACATAACACTTATGCTCCCACTAGCTTTGACATGTATTCAGAAACCAGCTTAACTTCCAGAAAAAAAACAATATTTATTGAATTTCTTAAGTTCATGTTTCTAATACTTAATGCTTTTATAATCCTTTATCTAATCTTATACACCTTTCCCTTAGATAGCTCATATGTGTCTCTAAACAATTTAGACTAATTGCCAAATCTCACAATTAAACTTATGGAAAGGGATACCATAACCATAATCGAATTCGAGAATACAATTTTCACAATCACTATCCTTTTAAAATCTCTCTTAGTGAAAACATTTCCTCACAGTCATTTTCATGAAGGAGGGAATCTTATGACACTTAGTTTTAATGGTGTATATGTTCCTATCCATGTGAATTTGTCAATACCAAAGTTTACGACAAATTCAAACTCATATGGACCGAACTTCCTTAATCTTGATTTCTTGCCTTATGGTAGCACAGCTGCCCACCATGTCTTCCAAGTAGTTAAGCAGCTCACCCTTTCCTATCAATGTACTTTTCATTGATCAAGGTCCTTGCCTTTTATGCATTCAAATGAGAACTCATAGAACTCACATGCATAATTAACTTAATTGGAACGACACATAAACAAAATAATGTCAACACGATAGGTTTTAAACCTCAACTCGTGTGCTAGTGATGATCGATAAGGTCTATTTTGATTTGTTCTTGGAACCTTTCAAGACCATTAAGACTCCCACTGACTCCTTGACATATAAGATTCTCTTGTCAATAAACATTTCTTGACAAACAAATATTCAAGAGTTAGTGTAGTTTCTTTATCAAAAACACTTCATAAATTGGTCCTAGTTGGCCTTTGTCTTATCCAATACATCACAACTTTCCACATTTGATGAATATTATAAACCTTCCTAATACTTGTCACTCAATATCACAATCTTAACTCTAAGACTTGTTTTGGAACGAAGTATGATTGACTTTCTGATTTAACCATTTCTTCAATTCTTGATTCCTCTTCTTAGACATACAGTTGCACTAAGACTCACTTAGAGGATCCATTGAGATATGGTTCTTAATCATTAAGACTTATCATAAAGCATAAAAGGTACTCTCCCTTCTTCTTAGAATAGAGAAAGTTTTATCTTTCTGCCTACTTGATTCTTCTTATTCGTTCTGCTATTGATTTAAACTCTTTCAATCAATTCAAAATTACACTTAATCTTATAAGTATAATCATATTTACTAAACCTTTAGTAAATCATGACGAATATCTTGTTACTCTTATGGTGGACTTGATCAACACACAACTTTGTGTACTCGATCTCCTAGTGCTTCACTTGATACTTTGTCAATGAATTAGTCTAATTTTCAAATATGGAATTTCTCACTCATCGTGCAACCAAGTTGCATGATTCCAAGTTTCTGTCCAATTGAAACTTGGGCGATGTGAAACTCTCCCTATTTGGTAAATTCTCGACATTTCCACAAATAACATAACTAAGAATCAAATCCATTATTGCTAATCATTCAAACATCAATTTTTCATACACGCCATTGCAAGGATAAATAAATAATATAAAATCAAAATTTATTTTATTGCGGAAAAAATTTATCCTTACAATGCAATTCTTTGAAAAACTATGCTAATACATCTTTCTTAGCAATCTTATTCTAACTCTAAGTAGTAGCTCAAGAATCTAATCTTCAAGTAATGCGATCGAAATCCAATCCTTCACGGTTAGATTCTGCTCACTTCTTCCCTTAAGCTTCCTTTCTTTTCTTTGATCCTACAAAACATCAATTGTAATCTTATCACATTATGTATTAAGAATCTAGAATAGAAGCTTAAAAGAGTTAGTCAATGGATTTTACCTAAAGTAGCGCCATACGTTTTGACTCTCCCATCTCTTAGATCTCTTAGGTAAATAGGGTAGCTTCGTCTCCAATGCCCCTTCTCTTGGCAATAAAAGCAAATTGACTCTTTTGGAACAGGACATGGAACTACTTCAGACATTGCCTTTCTCTTATGATCAAACTTTTTGATCATAACATGTCTTTCGTTGCCATTGTCTATATCCATAGAGGTCTTGAAGGGAGATTCACCAATCAACTTTGCTTTTCTATTGTGCCAAACCATCGCTGATTCAGCGGCAATAAGCATATAGGTGAGATCTATAAAGGTCACGTCGCAGTTCATCATATAGTACTCTCTTACGAACTCACTATATGAGTTAGGAAGTGACTGAAAACCCAATCAATAGCCATTTCCTCACAGACAAAGGATCCCAACATTCTTAACCTATCAATGTGTGACTTCATCCCTAGGACGTGTGCACACACCGACTTTCCTTCTTTATGTTTACCTGCCAAAAGGGCTTGAGTGAGCTTGAACTTTTCAAGCCTTCGAACTTGTGGGTTAGGGAGAATAATTGGAGGAGGCGGAGGAAGTGAAGCATGATCTCTTGTTCCTCGATCAAATCGTGGAATATCATCTTCATGTGGAATGCTTGTTCCACGGGATTTGGGAAGACCATAGTTGTCATACTTTGACATCTACAAAATGGAAGAAAACAAATTCAAGTTAGTTGATTGATTGAGTCCTTAATAAATCACCCAAATGAGATATTAAGGCTAGGACCCAACACAATATGCTACAACCTAGAAAAGGGATGCCGTAATCTAGTTGCAGAATATTTGAAGGTAAGTGAATGACGATTCGCTAATTTTCCACCATGAAAAACGAAAAAATGAAACTTAAGTTTTAAATTTATGAAAACTCCTAGATCCTTTGAGAATCATTGAACATTTCAATGGCATGTTTAAATCTCGATATGCCCCTCTAGTTTGTGACTGGGATGCCGAGGATCACAAAGCGGGTGTGAATAACCATGCAAACTTACATGGTGCCCTCACATATTACAGTCACCTATTCGATGTGCCGGTAAACCACACACGCTCCACCGAACTATGACAAACATTGAGTCACCCTTTGCTACCTTTGCTTATAACCATTTAGTGTGCCGGTAAACCACACACGCTCCACTAACGTCTTCGCAAGGGCACAAAGTGTAATTTCTTGGAATTGCATCAATTCACTTTTGCCTAAGTAACTAAGATTGGGAATTTTTAAAACATTTAGTTACTTTTGTACTTCATTATACTTATAATGGAAGGTTTCTGTCCTATCCTACCCGTTCGGCTAACGACCCTCCACTAGTCGTGCGGTGGGTAAGAGTGGATACCCATTCAATTGCTATTTTATAGGCAATTTCCTTAAACACCCGTTATAGACCAGCTTCGTGAATGAGGCCTATTAACGGTAAGACTGACTTTTACTCATACATATATATAATGTTAGACTTTTAATGTTATATATAGTATAGGGTGTATTTTACACTTTTAAAATACTAGGTGGTCAAATTTAACAATTATACTTTTAATTCAATTAAATTGTAAACCTAAACTTTTATGGATTTATTAAACCTCTTTTAATTACACACCTTAATTAATTAATAAAACCATAAGGGTGTGATTTGAACTTTTCAAAACAATCCTAGGGTTTTAGAATTTAACATTTCTAAATTAAACCTTTAATCAACTTTTAAATTCCAAAACTTGAGGACAAATTTTGAAACATTTCAAAACATTTAGGTTTAGAATTTAAATATACATCAAAATTAAACTTTTAATCAAAATTTATATTCCAAAACTTGAGGGCAAGTTTTGAAACCTTTTCAAAACATTAGGGTTTCAACTATTTAAATTTCAAAACTAAACTTTTTGAGTTCAAATTTAAACTATAAAACCTAAAGGAGAAAAATGAAACTTTTCACAACACAATGATCAAATAACAAATAATATAAATTAAACAATTAATTTCATCATTATCTATATTTGACCTAATTTCAATTTCTTGCAAAATAAGTTACCCAATTAATACAAATAATCCAATCTTTATCATATAAGGAAGTTATTATCTAATCAATTGGTAATTATCTTTTGTTTTGGCAAGGATATTCATTAAAAAACAATAAAATTCGTATTTTATAGGTTTAAAACGAATATGGTAATTATCCTTAAGCAAACCAGCAACAAAATCCGAATTTTCCTCTGTCTGACGCTCCGACTCGCCGAGTCACACTTTGGAACTCGCCGAGTAGGGATGGCTCGCCGAGTCCAAGTAGTGACTCGCCGAGTCAGGTCAAACAGTAAGCCATAATTCGATTTTCAGCTCCATAATGCATCAATACAATAGAAACCAATCAAGGCTCTGATACCACTGATGGGTTTTACCCATAAGAACATCCTATGTGCTCATACAAACCCTAATGCTTGGATCTAGGTTTCTCTATTGTACATGCAAGTTATCCAAGACTATAAACCCTAATTCTAGCATACAAGTAATCATATTAACATAAGAATGAGTTTAAGATATTACCTTGATTGTAGTGTAGCAATAACAATCACAATTCCTCCTTGTAATGACTTTAGAAAGCTTAGAGTCACAAATGTCACTACTCTAATGGTTAACAAACACCAAGAGCAAGTGGATGAAGAAGAGGAGAGAAGGAGGCTCTCAAAAACATGTGCAAACCCTAGACCATTAGTTCACCACGTTTTTGGAGCATAAGGGTTCTATATATAGTGAGGCTATTAAGGTTATCTAACAAGGAAACCCTAATTTGGATGTTTAAGCCCTAAGCAACCCATGGACTCCTTTCCTTAAATGCATTGGACGATTTCTAATGGGTTTCCCCATAGAATTCGTCCAACCTTATAATATAAGGCAATCCATGGCCCAGTTGCAATTATCTTATAATTACAATTCCAGTCCCTTAAGTTTAATTAATCTCTTTTAGTCACAAACTTAATTCTTATTAATTCTTGACTAATATTAATTAAACAATATGATTTCTCCTTTAATATATTATTCTCATAACATATTAATAAATTATATTTAATCCTTTCTCTCCATAATTCATCCTATCAAGTTGCTTTGGTGAAGGCAACCCAAAAGGACCATGCACCATCGGGTCAAGTACATACCAAAATAGTTATGGACTTAGACACTAATCCAACAAAAATAATAATTATCAAAGCATTTCATCAAGAGATGCATTTTCATTATATAATCAAAACTCAGGATGTCATGTTCCGATACAGACCATAAAGCATAAATTATAACATTACAAGTCATTCAACAAATATATACATATACAGACTTGTAAACAAAACAACTCGATGACTCATCCATCTTATGCCCTTGCGCCACTTCCTGTAATACAAATAAAACTGAGTGGGTCAGGCTTGGGAGCCTGGTGAGCATATAGGGTTTTCAACCCACAATAAATAAATTATATTTAATTTCACCAACCAACAATAACCCGATTACCCATTCCTGTTATCCTCACTTTATGTCCCTAAAACAACATCTATCTCAAGGGACCTAATCTAGGTTTCCTCAACAATAGATATCCTAAAGGCAACCATGAGGGGGATAGAGTACACCGGTGAACACATCGTTCACAAAACCTACAGGTTATGAACCTGCTACCGTTCCACAGGACTATCTAGAAAGAGTTCGTGGTCGTTATCCATACTCAGCTGAATAACTAGATCAACAACAACAACATCGAGGCCTCTCATCTGTTTATCACACATCAACTATCTACCCATGTTCAACCCAACATATTATTAGATAAAAATATATATTTTTATACATAGTTTAAAACCTGTATAGCATGTTCAATCAATATAATTCCACATAACAGATGAGGCACACACACATAACACGTATTTCATACAGAATAAATCAGATCTATGAGATAGAAGAAAGTGAATATACATTCACACACATAACAACAATTACACATAACACGTATTTCGTATAAAATACTTCATAATTATGCATTAGCAGAAACTAACTACACACTCACTTGATCAAAAGATGATCAGATAGCATTACGACTTACAGAAGTAGTACTCTTCAGTAGATCTGGAAGATCTTCACAAAAACCGGGCTTCTCGCGAGCAGAGCTTCGGCTCGGGAATTTCACTTCTCGGGATCTTCAGGGCTTCGGAACTTGCTTCGGGGCTCGAGATTATTACCGGGGCTTCAGGGTATAATTGGCATGCAAAACGAGGCAAAAACTAGAGAGAAGGTAAGAAATTGGCAAAAGAATTAGGTTGCCCTCGCATGCCCTTTTATAGGAGGCTGAGGCCTCGCAGTATGTTGGGCGTACTCCTTTACGTGATGCATACTCCTCTGAAATCGTCATTGCTTATGTATCCGAAGAACTCAAGTGAGAGGGTCGTCATGCTTCGCTGTACGCTGGGCGTACAGCCTTACGCCGGGCGTACTTCGGATGAGTCCGGTGACTCCCCTTTGGATAATATCGGATTTAATAATTAAATTTATATATTAATTATTTAATAAACTTCAAAAATTCATATCTTGTTCATACGAACTCCGTTTTTGACGTTCTTTATATCCACGCGTAGGTGAGACTACGCTCTACCACTTCCGTTTAGACTCCGTCGGCTAATTTTGATTTTATTTTTATTATTTATTTTTAGAAGGCCGCGACAAGAAAACTTCGTTAAAAATTCATAACTTCTTTATCCGACATCCGTTCTCGCCTATCTTTTTATCGCTTCACTACCACTAACGAGATCTTCGATTCTTTTTAGATTGTTTCGGCTAAAAACCACTCGATCTCAAATCGAGTATTTGGGCTACATATTGCTAAGTCGAAACTTCAGAAAACCATAACTTCCTCATACGAAGTCAGATTTGGGCGTTCTATATATATTCGGAAACCTCGTTTCGGCCATTACAACTTTATGTAAAGATATCGAGTTCATTTTACACTTAAATTTTGACGCTTATTTTTATTCTTAATTAATCAAATCATATAATTAAGCCATTAAGCACAAAACACATAATAGTCAAATAATACACTTCTATTATTTCAAAACGGGTTACAAAGGTTAACCTAGACTATTATATCAACATTAATGACAAGCCTAGAAATACAGACGTTACAATTGGCAGGGTACTACAGGAGATTCATCCAGGACTTCTTCAAGATAGTAGTTCCACTCACCCGACTGACTAGGAAGTCGGTGGTGTTTCGCTGGGGGCCTGAGCAGCAAGCAGCATTTGAGACCCTCAGACAGCGATTGTGCAAGGCACCGATTCTTCCCTGCCGGAAGGAGTGGATGACTTTGTAGTCTATTATGATGCTTCGATCACAGGGATGGGAGGAGTATTGATGTAGCGACGGCATGTGATAGCTTATGCCTCTAGATAGTTGAAGCCTCACGAGGCTAACTATTCGACACACAATTTAGAGCTGGGGGCAGTGGTGTTTGCCCTCAAGATTTGGAGACATTACCTCTATGGAGTATGTTGTACCATTTACACGGATCACAAGATTCTGAGGTACCTCATGGACCAGCCGAATTTGAACATGAGGCAGCGTCGATGGTTAGATATGGTAAAGGACTACGATTGTGAGATCCTTTATCATTCGGACAAGGCCAACGTTGTGGCCGAGGCCCTGAGCCACATGGCGATGGCGACACCGATCAGAGATATATTTATGAGGATGTTGGTGATTACTCCATTTTTGGAGCATATTAGAGAGGCACAAGTCGAGGTCCTGAAGGAGGATAGGCAGAAGTGTGAGAGGATTGTGGGCCGAGTAGCTTCTTTCGATTATGAAAGTCCAGGATTGTTGACCCTTCATGGGAGAGTCTGGGTGCCGTATTGGGGAGGAGTACGACAAGTGTTGATGAATGAGGCCCACAAGTCCTGGTTCTCCATCTACCCAGGGGCATCGAAGATGTATAGAGATCTTTGACTCGATTATTGGTGGCCCTTCATGAAGCGGGACGTAGCCTGGTACGTAGAGAGGTGCCTGACCTACAAGAAGGTCAAGGCAGAACACCAAATACCCAACGACAAGATGTAGCTGTTAGACATTCCTGTGTTGAAATGGGAGGATATCACTATGGATTTATCACTAAGCTTCCTAGAACCGCACGTGGAGTTGACTCGATTTGGGTCATAGTGGATCGGCTGACCATGAGCGTGCACTTCATACCGATTCAGGAGATCATATCAACCGAGAAGCTAGCTGATATTTATGTGCGCGAGGTAGTGACACGACATGCGGTGACTGTATCAGTAGTATCAGACCGAGACGTCCGTTTTACTTCCAGGTTTTGGAAGCAGTTTCATGACGAGATGGGGACTCGTCTTCATTTGAGCACCGCTTTCCACCCCCCATACGGACGGGCAGAGCGAGATGACGATTCAGACTCTCGAGGACATGCTTAAGGCATGTGTCCTAGATTTTGGTGGCACTTAGGATACACATCCTCCTTTAGCGGATTTTTCGTATAACAACAGTTACCATACTAGTATTGACCGCCCTCCTTTCGAGATGCTCTACGGGAGAAAGTGTAGGACCCCGATTTGTTGGGGCGAGGTCGGTCAACGAGTCATCGAAAGTACTGAGGTGGTGCTCAAGACCACAGAATTGATCCAACAGGTCCGTAGCAGATTGCAGACTATGCATAGTTGACAAAAGAGTTACGCCGACAGGAGACGTTGGGACTTGGAGTTTCAGGTGGGCGATATGGTCCTCCTGATGGTGTCACCCTGGAAGGGTATTTTCAGGTTCCGGAAGACGGGCAAGCTGGGCCCCAGGTTTATTGGTCCTTTTAGGGTTTTGGCCCGGGTGGGTCGGGTTGCTTATCGATTGGCCCTTCCAGCAGAGCTTAGCCAGATCCACAACACCTTCCATGTTTCTCAGTTGAGGAAGTGGTTGGTGGACGAGTCAGCAGTTGTAACCTTCGAGGATATTCAGGTTGATAGCAGTCTGAATTATATTGAGAGACCAGTTGCGATCTTAGATCGAAAGACGAAGACCTTGAGGAACAAGGTGGTTTAGTTAGTGAAGGTGCAGTGGCAGCACCAAAAGGGTTCAGAGTGGATATGGGAGACCGAGGGGGAGATGATGGAGCATTATCCTGAGTGATTTTCGAATTCAGCAGCAGCACACTTTGAGGACGAAGTCTAAGATAAGTGGGGGAGAGTTGTAATGCCCCATTTCCGGTATGTAAATTAACTAAAGTATCTTCATTTCTTAAGGGGTAGTCGACGAGTCTATAGCCCGACTCGTTGAGTAGAATCATGATGATCACGCGATTTAAGTTGGCTACTCGGCGAGTCCATATGCTGGGACTCGGCGAGTCTGCTTGTCTGGATGTAGCCCTAATTTCAAGGGTTTGCACCATATTTAAACACATTTATGCGCCCGAAACCAGCCTCCATCACCCTTAGAGCATCCCTAAATAAACCCTATCCTCCCTTTAAGATTTTTGGAGTATTTCTCATCTTGTGAAGGATTTTTGGTGCATTTTGAAGTTAGAAGAAGAAGTGAGAAGAGAGCTTTTTAAGAGGAGCAAAGGAGATCTGATTTTCGTGTGTCATTCCAGCCTCCATTAAGGTATAAAGCTCGAATTTTGACTTGTCATCATGTAGATCTTCTTAAAAGGTTGATAGTGTTGCTTTTGGGTCATTTTCTAGACATTGAGGTCGATTTATGGGAAGTTAAGATGAATGGGTTCAGATCTAAGCATTTCTGGACTCCTTGAGCTCAAGGTTGCCACCTTTATTGAGCTAAACACCCATTCCAAACCTAGATCTTCTCTTTTGGCTGCTTTTGGGAATTTTAGCTTATCATGAGCATGCATAAACGTAGAGTTAGAAACTTTACGTGTGAAATCAGTCCTAGGAACCCATATCAATGAATTAGATGCATTGGAATTGAGAAAAATCGACTGTATAGTAATTGCATGCTTCGGACTCAGCGAGTTGTTCTTTAGACTCGGCGAGTCGAGTTGCGAGTCCTCGGTTTTTCCCCGATTTGAGAGTTTAGGGTGAATCAGTGAGTAGAGTAAGGACTCAGTGAGTTAAGACTTGGATTTGGAAGTAGTTTGACTCGAAGAATTGTTCATATGACTCTGTGAGTTAAGACTTGGATTTGGAAGCAGTCTAGACTTCGGTCTGATGTAGAGGGCAAGGCCCTAGTTAGTTCCGGACTCCGGTCCGATGCAGTTTCTAGATTTCAGTCCGATGTAGTGGGCAAGGCCTAATATGTGTTTATATGTTGTTGTATGGTATGTGGTAGTTTAGGGGAGCTCACTAAGCTTCGTGCTTACAGTTTCATTTCTGGTTTCAGGTACTTCTGCTAGCAAAGGGAAGAGCTCGGGTTGATGGCATCGGACACACCACACCTTCAGTTTTATCCTGGGAGTTTTATTCAGATATTTTTTTATGATTGATACAATTTTTTTTGACACAGTTACTATGAGTTTTGAGTTACTCATTCCATGGTTCTTATTATATATCACAATCGATGATGTGATTTTTATTAAATCAAAAAAAAATTGGGTCGTATTTTTTGCATGTTATAATAAGACATATGTTCCTGCCAGTGGTTAGTCATCATCATCTCCAGATGACCAATACCCTTCTACATCCCTTGAGACAGTGGTTACAAACGCCTTTTCACTTTCTGCCATTTTTTGAGCTCGACATGCATAGTAAGTAGAGTCCCTAATCTTGGGTTTTTATGGGACTCTACCTAAGCAATCTTTGCCAAAGTGATTTGCATGGCCACATTTGTGACATACAATCTTGGGTTTTTCTGACTTCGGAGTCTGTAATGATTCCGAGGTGTGATTTGGTGAAGGAAGGGTAGGCTTGTAGGATGGTCGGTTTTCTGAAGGTTTGTTGAAAGGTTGAGGATTGTTTTGGTGAGGTGTCTAGAAACGGTTGTTTTGGTGAGAAGCTTGGAACGATTGTTATATGGCTTGTTGAAAGGAAAGTTGTATTTCATGGAAAGTAAGGTAAACTCTTGTTGGAAGCGGAGTTCGGAGTCCATTTCTTCAGGGTTAAACTCACTCATTGGTTGATAGTTGTTAGGGGTGGGAACAGGTATGGTTGGAGGTGAGGATTGAACATGAGAAATATGAGGAATAACAATAGTGAGAGAGTCTGAAACATCAAGGTTCTGAGTTTGTGGGTCGTAGGAACTGACTAGATCTAGAGGGCCTCCAGTGAGTTCATGCAGGGTTCATGCAACATTTGATTCATAACCATGAAGCTCATGGAAAAGTTGGTAGAGCTTCAGCTTTTTCAAAGATCTATTACTCTGAAGACATGATTTCACATTTCCCCACCCCTTTCTGAGGCTGTTGTTGAACTTGATGTTGGATTTGTTGTCTAAGCCCATAACTATAACTAGGATGTACTTGAGCCGATTGTAGCATGGTCCTTTTTGGGTTGCCTTCACAAGTGCAATTTGATAGGATGGATTTTTAGAATAAGGTTATTTATGGTTTATTAATATATATTACAAGTAAAATATATTAATATGAAATCATATTATTTAATTAGTATTGATCAAGAATTAATTTGGAATTAATTTTGTGGTCAAAAGAGACTAATTAAATATATGGGGATTGATTATGTAAATCAATGATTCTTGTAGTGTGGGCTAATGATCCATGATTATGTAGATGGGCTAAACTAATCCATGGAGGTTAAATTTATGGAGCATGAGAATTTGGAAAGTCATGGGTCATTAGGGTTTATAAAGTGTAACCCTAGCATGCGCAACAGTATAAATAAGCCCCTCCAAGAGCCAAAATCGATGGCCACATACATTCCAAGAGGGTGAAGTTGATTTTGTGCTATTAACCTATTATCTCAAGCCTCCTCTTGCATATTGGTGTTTTTGAACCATTAGAGGCATCACACTTGTGGTGCTCAAGATTTCAAAGGTCAAGAACTATAAATCCTTGTAAAAGGTAAGTCATCTAACTAGTTGTATTCTTCATTTGAAAATTTGTATGCTAGTTAGGACAATGCTTTGGAAAATTGAAAATATGAATGTATAATTAGAGAAAACATAGATCTGAAGCTTTAGGGTTGTATGTGCACCATAGAAGTGTTATAGTTCTTAAAACCTAACAGTGGTATTAGAGCCTAGGATTGTTTTCTATTATATTTGATGCTTACTAGTTTTTCAAAGCTGAAAAGGTCAAATTTTTGGCCTCTGACTGGTTAACTTGTTGAGTCCATGAATATAATCGACGAGTCCACTTAGTAACAGAGCAACTCGTCGAGTCAGTTGATGCACTTAACGAGTTGAAGGCTATGTTTGCAGAATTTCGAGCTTCTTCGTCTGGTTTGGACTAGGAACACTACCACAAATTCTTTTGGATCATCGGAAATGTTTTTTATGATATGGTAGTGCTTGTACTCATCCAACCACAAGATAATTGTCAAAATTTTCAAAATAATTGGTTTTTTATATGATAAACAAAGTTGCTTGCAAATTGTTGACTTAGAATTATCTTGTTTATGAGTTTGGTTAGATCATCCATGAATTATGTGATAACTTTTGTTGTTAGAAAATGATCTAAATGAATTTTAATGACCTCCATAACTTGTCCTCAAGTTATGGAAAATGAAAAGTCTCATACATGAAAATGACATTAAACTCATAGGTTATGGAAATGAAAGGACAATTGTCAAATATTAAGATAATATGTAAATTATTTGTATTATTTGATATGAATTGCCTTGCTTTATGAGTTAGATTAGATCAATAGAATATTATATGATAATTTTCCATGTTATAATTGATCCTAATGTTATTTAATGAGTTCCATAACTTGTCCTCAAGTTATGGAACATGAAAAGTCTTATCATAAATGTTTTAATGAACTCCATAATTTGTCCTCAAGTTATGGAAAATCAAGAGGCTTTTCGTAAAAACCAACATTAACTCATAAGTTATAGAACTGAAGAGTTTTGATAAGTTTCAAAACTTGCCCTCAAGTTTTGGAATTTGTAAAGTCACACCAATGAAACTTTAATTCCAAACCCTAGAGTTTTAAAAGTTAAAATTCAAACCTTATACTTTATAATATTATATATTTAATATATATATATATATATATATATATATATATATATATATATATATATATGTATAAGACAAGTCGGTCTTACTATTAGTAGGCCTCATTCACGAAGCGGGTCTATAAGGTGGGGGGGGGGGGGGTATAAGGTTAATGCCTATAAAATGGTGGTTTAATGGGTATCCACTCTCACCCACTGCTTCCTTGACTGGTGGAGGGTCGTTAGCGGAACAAGTAGGATAGGACATTAATCTCCCCTCATTAAAAGTATAATGATAAAAATAAAGTAACTAAACTTTTATTAAATTCTCATTCTTAGTTACTTTAGAAAAATGTGAAAATAGGGCTAATCCATGAAATTTCACTTTTCACTATGTTAAGTCATTAGTGGAGCATGTGTGGTTAACCGACACACTAATCTGGGACTAACAATATGTGGCAAATGGTAGCTTGATGTTAATCAAAGAACAATGGAGCGTGTGTGGTTAACCGACACATTGATTACGTGATTTGTAACATTAAGTGTACCAAGCTAATTTGCATTGTTATTGACACCTAGTTTGTGATCCTCAGCATCCGAGTCACAAACTTAAAGGGCACAATCAATATTTAAACATGCCATTGAAAAGTTCAATGAATCTCAAACGATCTAGGAATTTCAATCCAATTAAAACTTAATAATTCATTTCATTTTTTTATGGTGGAAATTGGTAAATTGACATTTACCTACCTTATAAAATTTTACAATTTGATCACGGCATCCCTCTTCACAATTGTAAAATATTGTGTTGGGTCCTAGCCTAATATTTCGTTTTGGGTGTAATATTAAGGACTTAAATCAACTAACTTGAATTTCTCCCTTTTTAGATGTCTAGGTCAGACAACCATGATCTTCTCGAATCTGTTGGAAAAGGCTTTCCACATGAAGTTGATATTCCACAATATCATACTTCCCTTCCTCCACATCCTCCAATTATTCTCCCTAACCCACAAGCTTGAAGGCTTGAAAAGTTCAAGGTCACTCAAGCCTTACTAGCAATGAAACATCAAGATGGAAATTCTATATGTGCTCATGTTTTGGACATGAAGCTGCATAATAACATGCTGGGAATGTTGGTTGTCGTGTTCCTGAGGAATTTGGATATTGACTTGGTTTTTCAGTGACTTCCCAAATCATATGGTGAACTCGTTAAAGACTACCATGTGACAGATCACGACATGATCCTTATTGATCTTGCCTATTTGCTAATTGCTGCTGAATCAACAATGATTTGGCACAATGATCAATCAAACATGAATGGAAGATCTACTTCCCAAGCTGCCATGAACATAGGCAATGACATCGATAGTCCAATAATTCCTTCTCCTAAAGGAAAGAAACTGGACATGGTCCAAAGCTTTGATCACAAGAGAAAGTCCGGTTTTGGGATTGTCTCATGTGCCAATGCAAAAGAAGCCAACTGTTTCTACTGCAATTTCAATGGGCATTGGAAGCGAAGCTGCCCAGACTATCTGAACGATCTAAGAGAAGGAAGAATCGAAAAGGTTTGACACTGCTTCAGTTAAGTCATCTATCTAACTCTATTAAGTTCGTATTAGTAGCTTCTTAATACATGATGTGATAAGATTACATTTTGATGTTTTTTAGGATCAAAGGAAGCTTAATGGAAAGGCATGCAAAGTTTGATCGTGAAGAGATGGATTTTGATCACATGGTTCGATGATCAAATTTTTGAACTGCTGCTTAAGAGTTATGATAGATTGCTTAGAAATTTGTAATAACATAGTTTTCATTTGTAATTGCATTGTAAGGAAAAGTTTTTCCACAATTATATAAATAAAGAAAAATTTTCATCTTATTTCATTACAATGACATATGTGAAAATTGATGTTTGAATTTTTAGCAATATGGATTTGATTATTTTGTTGGTGGTAGTGTCTAAATTTACCAAATAAGGAAAGATTCTCATCACCCAAGGTTCAATTGGACAGAGACTTGGAATCATGTGACTTGTATTGTATGATGAATGAGAACCTTCATCTTTGGGAAATTAGGACTAATTCCTTGTTCACAAATAGAGGTGAGTTAAGTGAAGGACTAGGGGTTCGGGTACACTTGGATGTGTACTGGTCAGGTCCACCACAAAGAACGATAAGATTATTCATTATGGTTTACTAAAGTTAGTAAATATGGTAATGCTTACAAGATTAAGTATAATTTTGAGTCATTGAAAAGGTCTCAATGTATAGCATAACGAATAAGAAGAATCAAAGTCGGCAGAAAGACAAAAGTTTCTCCAATCTGAAAAGATGGGAGAGTACTTGAGTATCGTATTTTATGATCATCTTAATGATTATAAAAACCATATCACAATTTGATCGTTAAAGGATGACTTAGAGCATTTGTTTGGCTAAGAAGAGGAATCATGAATTGTTGAAATGGTTAAATCAATTAAGATGAATCATACTTCGTTCCAAAATCAAATCTTAGAGTCATCCTCCAAGATTGTATATTGAGTGACATATCAACAAATGTAGAGTAAAATTCTTCTTACTCTTGTACATTTGAAATTGGTAAGTTGTAATTTTTTGGATAAAACAAAGATCAACTAAGACCGATTTTCAAAAGTGTTTGTCTTGACAAGAAATCACACTAACTATTGAATATTTGTTTGTTAAGTAATGTTCTTGACAGAGAGAAACTTATATGTCAAGAGGTCAGCGAGAGTTTTAAAGATCTTAAAAAGTTTTAAGAACTAATCAAGAGTAAAACAATTGTTAATCACTAGCACACGACTTTAGGCTTGTAACCTATCGTGTTGACATATTCTTGTTTATGTGCTCATTCCAGTTAAGTTGACTATGCATGTGAGTTCTAAGAGTTCTCAATGGTTTGCATAGAGCAAAGCACCTTGGTCAGTGAAAGTTTATTGATCAATATGGGTGATCTGTTGAACAACTTGGAAGACATGGTAGGCCCTTGTACTGCCAAGTGGCAAGGAATTAAGATTAAATAAGTTCAGTCCATATGAGTTTGAATTTGTCATAGATCTTGTCTTATGATAATGGTTGGAAATGACATTTTCACATGGATAGGAACACATATACCATAAAAATCTAAGTGTCATAAGGTTTCTCTCCAATTCATGAAAATGATAGTGAGGAAACGCTTTCACTATGTAGATTTTAAAGAGTTAGCAATTGTGATATATGCTTTCTCAAACTTGATTATGGTTACGACATCCCTCTTCATAGTTCAAATTGTGAGAAAAGGCAAAAGGTTTAGACACACGTATGAGCTTTCTAATAAAAGGCGTGTGAGCTTAGATAAAGGCTTATCAAAGCATCTCATGTCAAAAATCTGAACTTTGGTAAGGAAGTCAATAAAGTATTGATTTCTAGAAGTCCAACTGATTTCTAGATTTATGTCACAACTAGTGGGAGCATAAATGTTATGCAAGTAACAAAATAATTGTTATGCTAGTGGGAGCATAATTATAATGGTAAGCGTTGCAAGTTAGCAATGTTAATTTCAGAAAACAAAGGTTTCAATTCACAAAGTTGCAGGGTTAAAAAGTTGTTTTGTTATAATTAAGGGAGAGGAACTTATACTTCATTTCAATTCTAAAAGTTTAGATTAAGATTTTAATCAAATTTAGTCAAGGATTTATATGAATATCATGTTTAAATGCTTCAACATTGGAAGTTCTATATATTGAAATATTATAGCAAAAGACTGGTCAAGTATCATGTCTTTATGTAAGACATTATGAATCATATCCCATATGCTTCGGGTATAGGATTGATTTCATATGCTATAATATTCATGTGTTCTAATTTTCCAAAGGCCTAGGGAATTAAGAGGGAAAAATGACTAGAAATGAATATGACTAAAGTTATTAAACAACTGTTAAGAACAATCCAAGGTTCGCTAAAAATTGGTTGCTTATTGATAGTTGGAAGTATAGTATTGGATGGATCATATTGACATTATTATGAATAGACAGGATTCTATTAAGAATAAGTTATCATATGGCAAATATGAAAATGTTTCCATAATGGGAGTTGGATATTAAGAATTTATGAGAAAGCTAGAAACTTGTTGCAAGAAGGATGTTCAAAGGAATGTGCTTTGAATATGAGACTTCGGATCTATGGAATTGTCTTGTAACAATCTATGGAAAGTTTTGATAAAGTCTATATGACTTGTATACATGTTCATTACAAAAGGATCATTGCATATAAGTTTAGATTCTAATAAATTACAGTAAGTGGCAATAACTTGGAATTCTTACACTTACAATAAAGATTTGGAATTGTGAAATGAGTATTGTTGGAAATGATTACAAATTAATCTATTTCACAAAGTAAGGACCATAGGTAAATATAGTGTGCATGCTTGGAGCATGTTGTAGCTATTGTTTTAATTCAAGTATTAGTTGATAAATCAAAACAATATACAATGAATAATGTGTAATCAATTTGCTAAATAAAACTTGTTTTATTTAAACTCAAAAGTTCTGGGGCCATATAGGATTAGTAATATTCTTGTGTTTCACTTTGCATGTTTTGACTTCCTGAATAATAAGATTATTCAAACCATCCATAGTTGATCATACATTGGAAGCAAGTATGAAAGAAGACTGTCATGAGTCTACTTGTAGATTGTCTAAGGCATTAGACATAGCAAAAGTTTGCTACACCATTCATGAGTGCTCCGGAAATAAGATTTGAGTATTGGATTCAACCCGCGCTCACCTGAATTACTTCATGGAATTTATCATGAGTAATTGTGAGACGATAATATGATATAATCTTCAAACTAAGATATATGAGTTGTTGACTACAAGTTGGTTGTGCATTTAAGTGAAGTGGTCATATTGGATCCTTGGGAATCATCAGAAGTACGACCGACATCTATTTGATACGAAAATGAAAACAATAATTTGATGTTATAAAACAAATCGTTGTACATAACTTAATGACTAGTTAGTACAACCATATAATGTCGAAGTTTATCTATTCATTTTATCCTAAGAGGATTAAAAGTGATATCTTGGTCCCCTTGATGATTCTGTTTTGACTATGTGTCGGGCCCGGTCAGAGCTAAATTGATGTGTTCAGTTATGTTCTATGTCAGACGAATCAGAAATTGGGAAACAAATTGCATGACAATAAGTATAATTATGTTCCATGTGTTTGTCCATATAGATATATTGAGAACAGAGGAATATATGATCCCTTATCTGAAGGAAGCGTCACTCAGTAGGTCAGACTTTGACATCTGCTTTTGAAAGCTTACGATTGCTAAGTTGGATCCTGAAGTCGCATTAGCAGGTATGGTTATTAGACTTATCCAGGTGGGAGACTTTTGGATTTGGTGTCTAAGCCCATAACTATAACTGGGATTTACTTGACCCGATTGTAGCATGGTCCTTTTTGGGTTGCCTTCACTAGTGCAATATGATAGATAGGATGCATTTTGAGAATAAGGTTATTTATGGTTTATTAATATATTACAAGTATAATATATTAATATGAAATCATGTTATTTAACTAGTATTAATCAAGAATTAATTTGGAATTAATTTTGTGGTAAAAAAAGACTAATTAAATATATGGGGATTGATGATGTAAATTAATGATTCTTGTAGTGTGGGCCAATGATCCATGATTATGTCGATGGGCTAAACTAATACGTCGATTGTCCATGTAGGTTAAATCCATGGAGCATGAGAATGTGGAAAGTCATGGGTCATTAGGGTTTACAAAGTGTAACCCTAGCATGCACAACACTATAAATAAGCCCCTCCTAGAGCCAAAATTGGTGGCCACTTACTTTCCAAGAGGGTGAAGTTAATTTTTGTGCTAGTAACCTATTCTCTCAAGTCTCCTTTGCATATTGGTGTTTGTGAACCATTAGAGGCATCACACTTGAGGTGCTCAAGCTTTCAAAGGTCATGAACTACAAGTCCTTGTGAAAGATACGTCATCTAACTAGTTGTATTGTTCATTTGAAAATTTGTATGCTAGTTAGGACAATGCTTTGGAAAATTGAAAATATGCATATATAATTACAAAAGACATAGATCCAAAGCATTTATGCCTCGTTCCCGAGTTTATCAAAAGAAAAGAAGATAAGAGAAAAGAAAGTGATGAGAGAAAAGAAGAGAAAGGAAAGGAAAACAAAATTTTCTTTTGTGTTCTCGAGTTGGAGAGAAGTGGAAGGAAAATGAATAATTTTGTTCTTTCTTCCCAAATCCTCCCAAATCGGAAGGAAAGTTAGGAGGGAAAGTGATCCTCCCATTTCCCTCCATTTCCTTCCACTTCCCTTCTTTAATGAAACTCGGGAACACAAATTTCTTATATTTTCTTCTCATTTCCACCCATTTCCTTTCCTTTCTCTCGTTAAGTTGAACTCAGTAACGGGGTGTTATGGTTGCATGTGCACCATAGGAGTGTTATAATGCTCAAAACCCAACACTTGAGATTGTAATCAAGTGGGGTTCGGACTATCCTATGAGCTGTCATGTTATTACCGACGATTCGATATCTGTTTGAGTCTAAGGCAACAGATTCACCAGGTGTTGTAGTGAAAGAGTCGAAATCATTGAAAACTGAGGTTAGACGCTTAACCTTCATGTTCTCTGACCCTTTGAAAAAATCTTGAAGTGTGTCCCCAATCTCTTGTGCGAACTTGCACAGGTTGATGTTCTCAAAGAGAGAAGGTGGAACACCAAACACCGTTTCTAAAAAAGGTAACTTGATTGACATGTAGCTTTTCAAGATGATCAGCAGTGAGAGGTGCTTGTCATTGTTGATCCTGTCCCAAGAGAGTTTCAAAAACATCTCTAACAATGGTTTGAAATGGAACATGAGGACCTTCTTTAACAGATCTGCAGATAGATTCACCTTTTTCTATTCCAAGTAAAAATCTTTCTAATCTAACTTTCCAGTGATCATACTCTTCAACATCTAGCAGTGGGGCACGTGTAGGGTAACCCACGCTATTTGCTATTTGCATTGAGTACATTTGTTGAGAATTAGAAGAAACCAATGAAGTTAAGATATGTTGAGAATTAGAAGAACTTTTATCATGAACACAGAAATGATCGAAATACCAAGGTAATATCGAATCAACTATAATATGTTCTGATGTATTCAAAGGACAACCACTCAAGCTCTGATACCAATTGTGAGAATAAGGAATCTGATTGCGCAGGGACAAGGCTCGAAAACTCAAACCTTGAGTTAATGCTTAAGATCAATGTCTGCTTCTGATTAACAGTTACAGTTGAGACTGAATATGAGAATCAATAAAGTACTTCAAGTATTAAATATGGGACTATGAATATGATCAAAGTAAAGACAATAAATGAACACAAGGAATGATTGAAAGAGTGATTTGAGAGAAAGGTGTAAGTAAAGTAAATGTGAAAATATGTATCTTTGGTGGAACAATCCGTCTCATGGTTTTGTCATTGAATGCTCCTTAAATAGGAGAACAAGTTACAACGTACCAACCAAAAACATACATAGGACTGGATAATAGAGTTACTCCTGACACTCTGAATATCTAAGTTGACAAAAGAGATTAAGTCCAATGATACGTTACATCAAACTAAATGACAAAAGTAATTAATACATACGAATAAACTGATTCATACATAATCTTCATTCTGGAATGCCTTCATTTCGTTCGGAACACCTTCTCTTGAACATAATCATTACTTCGGACACAAACTTTACATCTAACAACATTCTGATTCCAGAATATTTTCTCTTTGTAACTGAAACCGGCTTCGGAATTTTATTGGGTGATTGCTAGAGGTTCACTTTCAGGTTCTAACAACAACATAAACATTCCTTATTAAATTAAGTATTAATTAAATTAAGCATATGTTTTTTTACATTCAGGTTTGTATGTTTGTTTAAATATATAAATATACCTACTTGTTAACAAAAATTGGTATATGTCATAAGAGGGAACATGACATGGTTTTGCTGTGGTGCCATAATTTCACTTTGTTTGGCCCCATTGATATTGTTGTTCGTAACAAGTCTTGAAGGAAGTGAGAAATCTTTAGCTGACTGGACACCTGTAAGTTGACTTGATTTTGGGATGTTTGGTTTCAAGGAGAAATCTTTGCCACTTAAAGTATATTCGAGTACAACTGTTACAGGGCTGCCATTTGATCCATTAGAAAATCAATGAAGGCAAAGAGCTCAAATAAATATCTAGACATATAAAAAAAAGGATAAATCATAAACTTGATGTTTCATACACTTAATCCACATATAATATAACAGTAAGATGAATTTAGACAGAAATAGTATAATCATGAAAATTAAATTAAAGAGAAATAGGATGTGTAAAACTTAAAATGGACCACATGTTACCTTTCATTATCCAACTTGATAATGTTGACAACATCATCCTCAACACACACATAGTGACTACCCTTGACAAGCTTACATGTTATTGCAACACTTTCTGCAAGAACCTGCACTTTAGAAGAGTATTGGCATATATATTTTTTTTCATAATCTCTACCATATCAACATTCATAAGTGTAAATAATTATGATGCAAGTAAGTTGAATCAACATTCATGAGCATAAATATTGGAGAATGCTATTACTATATCTCAAACAGAAATGACCAGCTTTAATATTTTCACGAAAATGTTCTTCTTAGTAAAATTCCTTTAATAAGAAGCCTTCTAATGCCTAAGTAATTTCACTAAAACATACTATATTGAAAATGATAACTAAATCGGTGTACATATACAAGCATATAGATTGTCAACTTAATTTTGGTAATACAAAATAGAAAAAGTGAATCTGATGCTTAAAACCAAAGAAATGTAGAAAAGCAAAAACCTATGTTTGGGAAACGTCTGATGGAGGAAAATTGAGATCGGGATCGAGAGTTTGGGAGTTCTCTTGTCTAAAATTCAAGAATGATGAAGAGTCAGGATCGCTCTTATGCGCGAGGCCACATGAAGCGGCGGTGAGATGAAGATCGCGGATGACAGATTTGTCCAATTTGGAAGACCTTGAGTAGGTTGTCATATTTTTTTATTGCTGATACAGAGATTCGTTTGTGAATGATACATCAACATCAAATGAGGCGTCGGGAAACCAAGAGGATATTGCAAGAGGCTAAGGTCAAGTGCTTTGGGAAAAAACAGAGCGGTGGAGATTCGATGCACTTTTTATAGTGTTTTCACTTTGGATTCTTAATCAACAGGAAATCATATTCTTCATTCAGACCTTCAATCGACAGAGGAGGTTGAGATGAATTCGGCGATGATAGTGTACTCCGGTGAGAGAACTGATGATGAAGATATATATATATATATATATATATATATATATATATATATATATATATATATATATATGTATATATAAGGACATGAGCGTAAGATATATATATATATATATATATATATATATATATATATATATATATATATATATATATCTAATGAGGAATAGCGAGAGAAAGAAAGTGTGTATTCTGTGAAATAAAATGAGAGGGTTGTTAAGATATTTATAATTCCTAATATACCGGTATCATTATTTATAAAATGTCTATGATGTCTATAAAACAAGTGATAATTACAATTATGACATGATGAATCCAAGCCATTCAAAATCTTGATCTAACATTCCACTTTTATTTCTCGGGTTCTCAAAAAACTATAAGTTCTCAAAAGATCATTTATATATATATATATATATATATATATATATATATATATATACACACACACACACACACACGAATACACACTCTTAATTTGTGTCAGTTACAACTCCACCCACGTAATCATCTACATCATACTCGATACAATATCTTTGCTTTTTTAACCTAAATACGTTTCAGTACCAATTCTTCCTCGATATTCAATAAAAACCTTTGTTTCTTTTATATATATATATATATATATATATATATATATATATATATATATATATATATATATATATATATATATATATATATATATATATATATAGTTTATAACCCGTGGGAACTAAGGGTTACAAAATTAATTAAATTTTCATAATAAAAATTCATAATTACTAATCAATTATTGTAAATAAATTATTGGTTAAGAGATATGTCAAAATATTAGAGTTAGTTATAACGTCAAATTTTTCATATAATTACAAAAAGTAATTGTTTGTATAAAAAGTTTCAATACTGTTATATAAAATCTTAACGTCATTAACTGTGATAGTGATTTGCCTAATATATCTCCTTGACACGTGACATAATATTAGTGAATAATTATACTAAAGTGACACATACTAAAAGAATATTAATGTTATTCTTTTATTAGTATAGGGAAGAGCTTGAATTTTGTTATTTCCCTTTAAATAATGTCACCATGTCTCAATATCAAACATCTCAAGTCGTATTAATTATTATTTGGAGATAAATTACAGGAACCGAGCATTACAAACTTTGTTTATAGGAATATGTTAATATTGATTTATGTTAAATGAAATTTTAATTTTTTACGTAATGCTCTTACGTAAAATATTTGATAATATCCCAGAATACTCAAAACATAATCTCAAGTTGGTTTGTACAATCATGTCGGCGTCTTCCCGCGATCCTAAGAGTTACCTGAAACACATTTCACACAACACTGTAAGATCGAATCTTAGTGCGTTACCAAAAATACCACGCACAAATAGTTAGCCTCTCATGGCTATATCTCAATAAGGACCCTCCGGTCATGTGTCTCAGTGAAGACCCTCCAGTCTCACAGCTCGGGTTGGACCCTCCAGTTCGGTATCCCAGTGAAGACCCTCTGGTCTCACAGTTCAGGTCGTACCTTCCAATCCAGTATCTTGGTGAAGACCCTTCGATCTCACAAGTCGGTTTGGACCCTCTAGTCCTAACTCAATAAGGCATATAAATAATATAAAACATAGATCACAAAGACAAAATGCACGATATCACATAACTCGGTATAAGCACATCAGACACTTCGATCAATAACTCAAACAAGACCTTCCGATAACACAATATTACCACTCATGTAAGTATAGTGAGAAGACTCACCTCGTAAGTAAGCAAGTAGGTCACGTACTCAACGATGGGTCTAAACTCTGCCTACATGTCATAATCATCTCTACTTAACAATTTATAACAACAACTCCAAAGATGTTAAGCTAACCTCTTTTCTAACTCTCGGAAAGGGCGAAAGACCATTTTACCCCTCCATGGTCTCATAAATGTAACTTGACCAACCCTAAAAGTCAACGGAAGTCAACACTCGAGTCAACAGTCCATGTTGACCCAACTCGTCGAGTGCAACTATGCGACTCGTCGAGTTCCTTTATTTCTATGAGATATTGGGAAATCCAACTCAACTCGCCTAGTTGTCTCACCAACTCCCCGAGTTTGTAACACGTCCAGACTATCGGGGAAAACCGTAACCAAGTCGTCGAGTTGGCTTACTAACTCGTCGAGTCCCTTCACTCCATTCTCTCATTCAAATGATTTTAAGCAGAGTTTTAGGCATGAAATTTGGCCAAAGCTTGATAAAGCTTGAACCCTTAAGCCTAAGGGACCTAGTATTTTCTAGATCTGAAGTAACATCTTCAACGCATGCTCAAACAACTAAAGGACTCAAAGAGAAGATAGAAATGGCCATAAACTCTCTAATGGAGAGATCTAACAATCAAGTGGTCAAGGTAGTGCCTTTTTACCTTCAAATAGCTACTACTACTACTAAATAAATGTCGGATCCAAAGCCTCCTTCTCGCTCTAGGCCCTCTACTCTTCAAGCTCCTTCAAATATCGCACCAAAACACATATTCTTAGTCTCTTTCTTGCTCTCTCTCTCTCTCTTTCTCTTTCTCTCTCTCTCTCTCTCTCTCTCTCTCTCTCTCTCACACACACACACACACAAATGATAACAACTCGATTAGGGTTTCTCTCAGGGTGCTAAGGTAATGAGGGTGGCGGGGTAAAGGACTTAATCTCCTTTAAATAGGGTGCAAACCCTAAAAATTAGGGTTTTCACACTCAGCTCTTACTTTAGGTTCCCTCAACTCATCGAGTAGATTCTAAAAACCACGCAACTATCTCAATCTCTACTTGACGAGTTGGGGCCTCCAACTCGTCGAGTTGCCATGTCAAAATGAGTACAAATTAATTAAATTTATACATGCGAGTTGGGATGTTACAACTTGTCACACCCCAAAACCAAGAACGGCAGAAACGTTCTGGGGCGGGGGACGTCATGTACAGTATCACAACACAAAAAAATAGTAAACAAGCAAACAACATCATCCATTGCATTAATAATGTATTTTAATACAAGTGTGTTCTCTACAGCTTATAGACACCAAAAATATGAATCAAAATAAAAGATGAGTCTCGTAAGCGCTCCATCTTCTCAAAAGCTGGCATCGGTACCTGTCTACTGATGACCTGAGAATACAAGTTATTTTGAAAGAGTTTATCAACATTAAAGCTGGTGAGTTCATAAGTATTTTAGTGTCGTTGTTTGCATGAAAATGATTGTAAGTATTGAGTTTGTAAGCTTGTAGAAATGCTTGTAGTAATTGTTTGAAACCTTTAGAAAAACCTATATTTTCTATTAAAAGTAGCCTTCTACCAAGGCCTCAAGTGTTGCATGTTTATTTATTGTAAAAGTGAGTATTTCTCCCAAATGTGACTATTATTTAATAAAATATAGTACTTTCATTGTTGTTTACGTGAGTCCATAATTTGTCCTCAAGTTATGGATTACCAAAAGTCATTTCTTTAAATAGTCATTAAAGATTCATAGGTCACGTAATTGAAGAGTCTTTCTCATAAATAGTTTTATAGACTCCATAACTTGTCCTCAAGTTGTGGATGTTCAAGAGTCCCTTCATTAAAGTTTTGTTTAAACCTTAATTAAACTCATAAATTATGAAAATCCAAAAGTTTTTTGAATTTTTCAAAATTTGCCCTCAAGTTTTGGAGTTTGTAAAGTCACTTTAGAAAACTTTATTTCCATATCCTAGAGTCTTAAAAGTTCAAATTCAACCCTTATACTTTATAATATTATAAGTTAATAATATATATATATATATATATATATATATATATATATATATATATATATGTATGTATAAGAGTAAGTCAGTTTTACCGTTAGTAGGCCTCATTCATAAAGTCGATCTATAAGGGGGTATAAGGTTGTTGCTTATAAAATTGAAGCTTAATGGGTGTCCACTCTCACTCACCGCTTCGTTAACTGGTGGAGGGTCGTTAGTCGAACGGGTAAGACAAAGACTATAATTCTCCATTCATTGAATGTATAATGATAAATACTAAATAACTAAACACTTATAAATTCTCAGTCTTAGTTACTTAGGAAAATGTGAATTTGGTGCTAACCCATGAAGTTACACTTTGTACCTTACCAAGTCGTTGGTGGAGCGTGTGTGGGTAACCGGCACACTAACATGGACTAGAAAGAGTAGCAAAGGGTGACTTAATGTTTATCATAGATTGGTGGAGCGCGTGTGGGTAGCCGACACATCGATTAGGTGATAAAATTAAGGGTACCAAGTTAATTTGCATGGTTATTCACACCTTGTTTGTGATCCTCGACATCCCAGTCACAAACTTGAGAGGGCACAATCGAGAGTTAAACATGCCATTGAAAAGTTTAATGAATCTCAAAATAATCTAGGAGTTTCAATCCAATTAAATCCTAATAATTCATTTCATTTTTCATGGTTGAAATTGGTGACTCGTCATTCACCTACCTTCAAATATTTGATGTCTTGGATTATGGCATCCCTCTTCCAAGTTATAGAATATTGTGTTGGGTCCTAGCCTTAATATTTCATATTGGGTGTTATATTAAGGACTTAAATCAACTAACTTGAATTTCTCCCATTGTAGATGTCTAGATAAGCAACTATGATCTTCTGAAATCTCTTGGAACAAGCTTTCCTAATGAATATGATGTCCCGTGGTTAGATCATGGAAATCATACTTCAATTCCTCCACTTCCTCCAATTATTCTCCTTAACCGACAAGTACTTGAATAATTCAAGGTCACTCAAGCCCTATTGGCAATCAAAGTCTACGTATGCTCACATCTTGGAATTGAAGTCACATATTGACAAGCCAGGAGAGTTGGGTGTCCAAGTCTTGAGGAAGTTGGTTATTGACTAGGTTCTTCAATCACCTTTGTTGAGAGAAAAACTTTAGACACACTTGAAAAAACGTTAGAACAAGTATAGTTGTGGAATAGTTTATCTCAAAGGATCTAAAAGCTTAACAATAATAATAAGTTAGAGTTAGATTGTTAGAGAGTTAGGTGCAGAAATGTAAGGAAATATAAATGACAGCATGTGTTATATCAAGTATAGACATAAGTTGATTATTAACAAGGAACACATTCAGACCAAGTTAGTAAGTGAGATCAAACTTACTGATTAAGTGAATAATGACTTGTTCCGAAGAGAGATGGTATTCAGATATAATATAGTGAACTTTACGAGTAAGAGAGATGAGAGAAATAACACTAGATATGAGATTCAAGATGTGAAGTGTTATATCATGTTTTCTTTTGAAATACGAAACATTGAGTCCTATATATAGAGGCTCAAAGATTACACTTGTTCAACTATCTAAAAGTAGCCATGCAAGGCATACTAGACAAAAGAGAGTGTTCTAAGAAAATCAGATAAAGAGCTAAACTAAGAAAGGTAGATAGTGAACTGCAGATGATGATGACTTCGGATGCGGTTGCTGAGCTGACTTTACTGTGGATCTTGGAAGGCTGCGGTAGGTCAAGTTTAAGAAGGTCACTTTCATGATTCAACAATTTCCCCCTAAGTGACCTCTTCAACTTTAAGTTTTAGGACCTTGATTAGAATCCACCAAAACTTTCTTATATTCTCTAACAAGGTGATTCTTCTTACAATTTCGAACCTTACTTTGGTAGTTGTGTGTTTGGACTTTTGAACTGCAGTTCGACAAACTTCAATTTGCTTCCTTGTGAGACAATTCATGGCAGTCATAGAGGTGAAATATTTGGTTTCATTGAGTTTCCTTTTGAAAATGACTCCAAGATTTGGGAAGTTTGTTGCACCCAGACATCTCTCTTGATAACCTTCAGTCAGCATTGGTGCAGGGTCTAGTGGTGGTAGATCGAACTTTTTGGCAAGGGCAAGGTGAATGTCTGCATCAATCTTTGCGAAGTCACAAACAGTTTCCCTTAGGAATGTGCTTTCCCTTTCAAACGCTATCTTCATCTTTGGATACTTTTCTGCTTTGTTTTGGAACACCTTTGCTATCAGGAAGACTTCTTCTGGATTCATACATAGGAAGTCAGCTTGGGTGCGGACATAGTCCAGATTCCTTCTTGTAAGAGTATACTAGATGAAGTCAGCTTTCATGAATTTTTGAGGCTTAAAGTTCTTGACTACAGATGGTCTATCATTGGACCAGATTTTCTTTATTGAGGAGGCATGTTTAACATGGAATCGATTAAGTCTTTCGAATTCCATGGGCAGTGTCTTGTGATCAGGTAAGTTGCGGTCAAACTGCTCAAATACAGTGACGTATTTTGCATTGGGGGATATTAGAACATCCCAGTAACCGTCGAATGGGGGTTCAGCAAAGGTAAGGTAGGGTTTGTAGTCATCATCCAATAATCTGCAGTGAGGATTGATCCAAGAATCGACTAAGGATTCATCCATGGTGATGTCGAATCTATTTTCTCTCCAGATTAGCTCAACAAACATGGCTGCTTTCTAGTCTACTTTCTTTTGTTTTTTCTGGGAGAGTCATTTGAGTGTTCAAATGGCATGTTGGATGCTAAATATTTGAAGTGGATAGGAGTCTCCGGTTTCTTAGGATAAGATTTTTCCTGTTGCAGTGGTGACTGATGTTGCGGGGGTGTTTGATGGCTTGGATTCTTATGAGATGGTTGCGGTGAAGAAGTTCTTTCATTAATGACAGGCGAGCTTCTATGTTGATGAGAGATGTAGTTTGAATGATGGTCTTCATCGCTTCCCCCTCTTGAGGAATGCAGAGCCAGGGATTCCGCAAGCCATTGCTTAAGACCATCTACTTTAGCACACACATTGTCGAAATGTGCTTTGAGAGCATCAGCCAGTTGCTGATTATTTGGAATAGTGGCGTTGAAGAGTAGTCGATGAATCTCCTTGGTGATTTGAAGGATCTCAGGACCATGAAAATTTGAAGATAGAGAGCATCGAAGACTGTTGATTGTAGATTGTAGGACCGAGATGGTGCACTCATATGTAGTAGGAGTTTCATCTATCAGCTTCTTCGAGTGAGTTGATTGATCCGGAATGGCTGTTTGAAAGTTTGCCTTGATTGTGGATACCTCAGAGATGAGGCGCTCCGTAGTATCCATAAATTGTTGATGGTCAGCCTTACGACTTGTATCCAAAGAACGAATTCCCATTTCAACTTTCATAGAAATTCGATCAGCAGCCAGTTGTTCACGAGTTTCTAGTCATTCTATTCTTTCAATTAGGGACTGCGCTCCTGGAATGTCTTTAGGTTGCGGTTGTTTGGGCTTGACGGCAGCAAGAATCAGATCTACTTTGGCCTGTAGACTAAGAAATTCTTTCCTTGAGACAACATTCTTCTTCTTCTTTTTCTCTTTAGGCTTGGAGGTTGAGTGTTGAGAGCCACTCGAAGCTTCTTCCTCATCAAAGATCATTAATTCGTCATCATAAGGGGCATGTTGATTTACCTCATTGATATCGAAGTCATCGAGCCCAAATGTAGGAGCAGAGCTAACTTCGATTGCGGTCCCATCTTCTTTAGAATCCCTAACAATTGGAGTTGGAAGAGGTTTTGATTGACCTTCACCACCAGGAGTGGTCTGAGTGTTGCGGACCGTCTCAGCCATTTTGGACATCCACTCCTGCACTTTCAGAATGGTGGTGACAGTGTTGGCATTGTTAATGGCGTCTGCCCAATACTTTGTCACTGATTGAACTTCTAGCTATTTTTGTTGAAGCTGATTGGTTTGTCTATATTTTCTCGCTTGAAATGTCGTACGGAAAGCAACAGCATATTTCTTTGCTTCAGCTTCATTGCTTGTCTTGTATTTACTCCATGAATCATTGAGATTAATACTGTCAATTCCTTGATAAAGCACCGAGGTGTCCCTCGGGTCCACGGATCCTTGCACAATTATGCTCACCGTGCCTAAACCACGGTGTTCCTCGGTCTCCTTGACCTGTGGTCAAGTCTAGCCTCAGCTCAGTTCTGGCAAGGGCGGAAGAATTGCCCTGCGGTTAGGAAGGTGTTTGAAGTGTATGGGTTAAAGACAAAAGGATGGAGTTCAACTCCTCGGGTGAAAAGAAATGTAGGCGGGAAGCCCTGGAGACCTTAGGGCAAGAACCAGTTCCATCCTATTGGGAGTGAGATGGGGGTGAGTTCCATGAGTAGGTGAAACAGACACACTTTCTGTGTCTGTGTGGAATTCGATGGTTGTGTTGAATGAGTTTGCGACCACCCTATGGACTACCAGAGCCTTATGAGAGGCTGCGGCATCTGTCCGGTCACACATTTGGTCTGTGAATTTGGGTTTTCTTTTCTTAAGGACTGCAATGGGTTGTGCGTCATCATCAGAATCATCTGAGTCATTACTTGAAGGCAAAATCGGTTTGAATTTCCATTTCTTGGATGGTTCAGTGTTCTTGGGAGTATCCTTCTTCTTTGGGGTTCCATGTTTCTTGGAGATGTGGCGGTGGCCTTGGTTGGTTGAGCCAGACACACTGTGGATTACAAAGTGGCAAACGAACTGCCATACCGCAGGAAACTGATTTTTCTTGAATTCGCCTACGCCTTTGAGCATCTTTTTGTAACCCATCTGGTAAAGTGTAGAAAAAATATCTGTTGTGCTTGGGGTGAAGAACTTTGTTGAAGGATAAACTAACAGATTAATGGCGTTGTGAAACTTCTCTTTGGTCAGAATAACCAAAGAATCATTCACCAGATTCAGATGCACCTATTGAAGGTTGTTGAGAGGGCAATATGTAGAGAAAGCACATTTGTAGAGTGTTGAAAGTGGAACTACGTCGGTGAAGGCGTCAAAAGGACCGAACAATGGATGATTTGACAAGAACTTGATCATCAACTTGATTGGATCATTGTAAGATGAATGCACATCAAACACTGCCCGAAAATTGCTTGAGGCAATCGTAGGCATTTGGTTTCTTGAGGAAGAGTCTGAACCAGTTGGGTGAGCAGAGACAGAGGTTTTGGAGTGTTTCTTGGAGATACCCAATTTCACCATTTTTAAAAAGTTGAAGAACTTGCACGAAAACAGAGTGCAAGAAAATGAAGGAGATGAAGTTCGTCTTGAGAGTTTTCAGAAAGCATAAACCTTTCTTGGGAAGAAAAGGAGGGTTTTATATTGGCGGAATTAAACCATAATTGATTTTAACCTAATTAGAGTCGCGTAAAATAAAAGGTTTAGTTTTTTTATTTGGATGCAATCCCAGCCACAGGTGATTTTATTAAAAGATTTATTTTTTATTTTTAAACTTTTCAAAAGCGGTTGAATTTAATGAAATGTCAGTCCCTAAAACATCACGTTTTAAGAACGTGTGGTGAAGGGTTAATCCGTTGTGTAATGAAGGAAGATGTAACGGATTTTACATTTTGGGGTTATAGGAAGAGGCAGTCTAATGAAAAAAGATTTCTTAAAAAGAGATTTTTATAGAAAACTGTTCGTTTGTCATCATATCTAAAATAGGTTTGAAACAAGGTTTATTTAAAAAGCAGAACCGAAACGATGATATGCTATACCAAGAATGTTTTTTTGAGAATGTTTTTCTTATTTAATGAAGGATCCTTAAATAGCACACAACGTTTCAGGAATTTATGATCTATTTGAGAAATTGAGACTTCATTGAGGATTGAGACATCATTGCGGATGGATGGTTAGATGACTGCAGTTGAAGAGCTGAGGAGAACATTTTGAACAAAAATTAGAAACAACAAACAATAAGGACCATTAAAAGATAGATATGATATATAGTTTCGGTGTAAGAGGGATACTACGGTACATAAAATATATTGTGGTACATAGAATGCACCAAAAATATCTATCACAAATAAGTTCAATTAGGACCGCAACTGAGACCAAGGGTGGTCTGCGGTACCTATCAATACAAGAAGAATTGTGGGTCCGGATTCATCATTCCTAACATTTAAAAGAAACTGTTGAGTTTTGTAGAGTCAAGTTCCTTTGTGAATACATCAACAATCTCTTCATGAGTATGGACAAAAATTAGTTCAATATTACCTTTCAGAATGTGGTCTTTGATGAAGTGACACCTGTCACACCCCAAAACCGGAACGGCGGAAACGTTCGGGGGTGGAGGACGTCATGTTTAGTATCACAAGACATGTATATGGTAAGCAAGTAATGAACAACCATTTCATTTAGAAAGAAAGTGTTTACAATGTGTGTGCTCACAAAACATAGAAGTCATAAACAAATAACAAAACAAGACTTGAAGCTGTAATGCTCCATCTTCTAAATTCCCAGCACGAGCACCTGTCTAATAGTCTCCTAAGAATACAAGTTATTTGAAAGAGTTGATCAGCAATTAAGCTGGTGAGTTCATAAGATTTTGGTGATGTGAGTAAGCTGCAAAATGTGGTTGAAAATGTATATGCACAAGTGATGTAAGCTGTAAGTTCTGTTTTGGAAAGTTCGCCTGTTCCTCTAGAAAATCCTATGTTTCCTACTTTAAAGGAAGTTAAGTAAAATGACACTACAAGCCTTTCTATGCGTATTAAGTGGGTACAAGTTATATATACTTAGAGTAAATAAACAATCGATTGTGTGCATATGCCCTAAACTCATAACCCAATGGGGAACAACAAGTAAGGAGGATAGCACACATTCCATTGGTTGTTAAATCGTTGTCATATATAACATTCGTGTATTCACTTGTTACTCATGGAGTTATTTGTAACGGTTCCTTTATATCTAATGGAGAGTTATTTTAAGAAAACCTATATTTCTTATAGCAAAATAATGACTACGGTGATTACTTTTATAATAGCTTTGTTTATACTGCTATATATAATCTGATATCGGGTAGATAGTTAATTGGGGGAATCTGCCCTAAGCCCACAATCCAACGGGAACAAGACATCGGGGGAAAACACACATTTAACTATCTATTGGATATTAGTTTTATATGTAAACATGGTGTATAAACTAAGGTGTTATAGAGTTAATTCACCTAAGGTCTCTAAAACTGTATTGGCTTAATAAAATGGATTAAGCGCTTTTCTGGGAAATCTCTAGTTTTGTATACCAAAAATACTGACTTTGATAAGTAAGTTTTGTACTAGAATAACTGTGCGTTGACTCTGTGTCCTATGACCTGATCCATACCTGGTACCCTAATGATGACTTAATGTATACTAAGCATATATATATATATATATATATATATATATATATATATATATATATATATATATATATATATATATAGATTCGGGTAGATAATAGATTGGGTGACCTGGGTGCAAGCCCACATCCAACGGGAACAGGAATTACAGCGAAGAGCACACATCCTATTAGCTGTTGGAATCTATAGCATATATGTATCCTATAGCGTATACATTAAGGAATCATAAAGTTAGCATCATGATCCTAACCTTTAATCATAGCCTTCTACCAAGGCAACTTCTGTTCTGAGTTAAACCCACTGTTCCTTTGTCAAAAGTAGAAGTATATTCTCCCCAGTTTATAACTATCTTGACTAGAAAATAGATCGACTTTCAAGTGGTACCGACAATTTATGAAAGTAATGGGAGAAGTAAGTACACAGATGTCGTTTATAATGACCTGCGAATGTACTAATAACCTAAGAACATATTTGTTTTATTACGGTCATAATGTGAAAGCTAGAACCCCTACTAAACGCTCTCAATGTAAAGAGATTGAGGGAACCAAATGCGACCCTAGCAATTCCTTGCAAGCCGTGTAATTCACATTAAAGTTATATGATCATGTATACCCAATATAACTATCACTAATGCGTTAGTGATTCATTGGTATAATTAGATCCTGTCTATGTGTTCTCATGCTATAGCAACTTAACTTGTTTGTTATGTTCTATTATGGTATTGTTTAATTCTCTTCACTGTTTGTTCTGTTCTGGTATTGTTTGATTCTCTTCACTGTTTGTTCTGTTCTGGTATTAATTCCTTGTGTGCTTCATTATACTAGAAGTAATGAATAGCATTCTCCTAAACTATACCTATAATAGTATACTAATGCTCTACTTAGACTGTTACTGAAAAGACTCATTTCTCTACTAAGTTATGCTTTTAATCTACAAATGGAGTTTTGTATAACTATCAAGCAACATAGCTTTAAACAAGTTATTGAAATGTTTTGACAACTTATAATTAACATAAGTAACATTTAAAAGATGTTTAACAATAAACAATTACACAATTAACACTGTGTTCAACCTGTATTCCCCCCTTAAAACAGTTAAAATAGTTAAAAGATTCATTACGGGGTATGAACTCACTTGATGTGGGTGATTCAAACGGGTATGTGTGTAAGGATGAAAAGTTCCACGAATGAAGTCCTGAGACACAATAAGTCCTAAATGATATTTAAGGACACATATTGACATGAATATAGTGTTTATAAACAACTATATGAAAGATAACACCTTCCGGGACTAGGAAAGACCTTGACCAAGTGTTGGAATCACATGTGATTCAATAAAGGAACGTAGAATGGCACTCACATGAGTTTACTACCATGGGTTTACGGCCCAAAGGAGTTTACGGCCGTAAACTCATGGCTACTCATGTGTAAGTGCAAGTTTGAAGGATATGGAATGATTTAGGGACCTTAGCTCTACCCTAGGATAAGAAAAACCCACTTTCTTTGGAGTTGTTGAGGTGTTCACGGCCCTAATGAGTTTATAACCATAAACTCATGGCCATTTATATTTATGAGGGTCCTAAAGGTCATAAGGAAGCATCCTAAATTCAAGTCTAAGCCTTAGGAAGTGTTTGTGGCATCAAAACACCCCTAACTTGAGTTTTCGGACCTTGGAGCATTTTGGCTTGAGTTTGCGGCCGTAATCACCTATTGGTGATGGTATTTTGATTGTTTTGAGTCCTAAACACATCAAGGTAAAGTTCTAGGATAGTATCTTGGCTTAAGGAAGGAATTTAGGGCATTTTGGCACCATAAAATGGAGTTCATGGCCCAAGAAAATCCTTGGCCGTGAACTCACTTCTAGCCCTTGTTTCTTAATGATTTTAAGGCCTAGACATGTCAAGGGTTGTTCTATGTTCTGTTCCAAGGTCTATAGGGGCATCGGGCACACTTTTGGCCTCAAATTTTGTGTTCACGGTCCAAGAGGATGTTGGGCTGTGAACACCATTTCCTTGGTGTTTTTGGCTGATTTTCATGTTATCTAGGCATATATTACGCTTTAATACACTCTAGGGTTGATGTACTTACAATTCGGGGTGATAGGGTGAAGATCGTTGAGAGAGAATTAGGGTTTTCTCTAGCTGGAAATGTAAGAAATGAATCCAAAATGGCTAAGTTTTTCATATATAGTCTTGAGGGTTTTCGGTCCGAATACAATTTTTGGACTGCGAATTCCAAACTCTTGAAGTTTTGGGCACTTATTGTTACATACTAAACCCTAGTGTATCCTCTCTCCTGATATCTTCTGAAGCACTAACTTTTAAGACACTCAAACTTATCCCAAAAGCTTGAAAGTTAGAAGAAACATATTTGACTTCAATCGACGTGGATGGTTGTATAGAATATAAATTTTTGGGTTGTCACATCATCCCTGTAAGTCCCTAATCTGCTTGTGTATCAATTAAATCCGTTTGATGGTGCGGAATCCCAATCAAATGGATGATGTCAGATCAAATAAGAGAAGGAGAAGAAGAAAATGATGATGAATCTATGTATGTATTGATATGAATGAAGATCCGGATAAAAGATTCACACACACTAACACACACTCTCTATTCTCTCTCTCTAGAACACCTTCAAATGCACACACTTAATCTCCTTTAGTGTTCATTTATCTTTTCCCTCACACCCCTTACGCCTATATATATATATATATATATATATATATATATATATATATATATATATATATATATATATATATACACACACACACACACACACACACATATATATATATATATATATATATATATATATATATATATATATATATATATACACGGGAAACATGGGCCGAATGGGTTTACGGCCGTAAACACCTCTCTGACCGTAAACACATATATATGATATTACATAAAAATACAATTTCCTAGAAAAGCAAAGTATAAACCATAATATTGACCCAACAATATCCCCCTTGGTTTATAGCTTTCTTTTCTTTTTCGTAAATGACCCAACAAGCTCCCCCTAAAAAGTAGCTGGCTTTTCTTGTTAATCTTCATCAACAGCTTGGCTTCAACATTTATCTTCAATGAATGACTTCATCTTGAGCAGTTGGACTTTTCTTAAGAGTTTGACTTTGAATGCACATCGGGTGAGGAGGCTTGACGTTGGATTCTAGAAAGATAGCGCTTTTAGGTTGAGAATCTTCAGAGAGAACATCGGAGAGAACAAATCTGTTGGATCACTTTAGCAGGTACAAAGATAGCAACAGACTGATTGATGAGGCTTCAATGCAATCCGTCACATAATCTTCAATTGCAGCTTCACCTTGCTTCTAGGGTTTAAGGATTGAATGTTGAAAGAATAATCTTCATTTCTTGCTCCTTAGAATGTGAATTCTTCAATGCTCACGGACGAGGCTTTGGCTCAGAAATTTTTGACACAATCTCCATGAGTCTTATCTATACCTGAAATCACTTTTCAAAATAAAACAAAAGTAAAAGAAAACTTAGCACACAAATTAAAACAGAAACAAAAATACTTTTCGATTTTTGATTTTTCTGAACAAGAAATAAAACAGAAATAACACTATTTTTGGATTTTTAGTTTTTCTGATTATTCATTGAATTTTTTAATTTTTCTGATTTTTTTATTTTCATTATTTTTAATTTTTAATTCTCCCCTAATATTTAAATTAGAAGAAACTATGACAAATTTAACAAAAATAAAAATGATATCTAACTTTAAGAGTGATTTGGGATCAAAGTTGTTAGACAACCTTAATCTACTTGTCGGTACCTTTCATATTCGCATCTTTGTCTGGTTAATCGCCAATATTGTTGTCCACTTAAACACGAAAAATTGTGACAAATTTAGGACATACTCTTCGTTACAAGACAAGGTGAACTCAAGTTCCTAGATATTATATCTGATCCTAAGTTCCTAGATACTATATCTTAAGGACCATTCATCTGACGACGACTAGGGATATTGTTGTCCACCTAAATTGAGCAGCGAGATCTATAGACAATCTTTGAGTGTTCAATTTTAATTGTACTGGAACATGTTTCCCGCTTCCTGATATGCCCTAGCCATCAAGAACTTCCAAAGTACTCCTTACACCGGGTGAGCAGACAATCATTCAGAGAGAGAACAGATTCAGATTGCTATTACTTATTGTTTCAGAGGGGTTGAGAAGTAGAAGGGTGCATATGCTGTATACCAGGTCGGATTAGAAGCCACGCAAAGGAGACAGCATATGGCTAACATATAAGAGGTATTTCACATATATAACATGTAGAGAAATAGAGTTGCATATGTTGTGTATCAGGTCGGATTGGAAGTCACGCAAAGGAGACAATATATGAGTAATAGATGGAAAGAAAGAAAATGATATTCTATAGACCTAATTTATCGGAATTTACCAGTCGCCCCATCCAACCGGAATTAAGGACAGAATCCGCACATCGAGGAAAGGTTAAACCACGGTTCCAAGTACAAGTTCAATTAATGTGACGAGTGGATTCCCATATATATTTCCCTACTCAACCTATCCGAGTGTTGTATTGTCAGGCTGAACGGATGTAACTAGGTCAAGATTTGTCAAGACTAAGAATTTCTTAAGTTCAACTCTGCCTAGTCAAGTCCATTAAAATTTTTCGTGCCTACCGACGCATCAAACCAGAGCAAAGACCCTTCAACTTAGGGTCTGTTACGCAGACTCAGGTTGTCTATTATCACTTGATAATATCACTTCCATAACATCTCCCTCAAGCACATTTCATAACCAACATATTTTTGATTTTCTGATTTTCTAATGTTTTTGGATTTTTGAAACTTTTCTAATTTTTGTTTTGTTTTTATTTCTCCCCCTAAATTTGTGCATATGAGAGAAACGAAAGTAAATGCGCAAATTTAAACTATCCTAAAACAAAAATTAGTCTTTAAAGTGAATCATCTTAAGATAAACTCAGGAGTATAGAGAAGAAAACTCAAACCATAAGTCACCGATTGAATTTGCATCCAGAAGGTCTGAGAACAACACGCATAATCTCAGAACAGATCCGAAAATTCTTCATGTCATTAAGCACAAACCCCGTTTGTGATATCTTCCTTTCTTCCTTTACCGTAAAGGACACATACTCCCAAACTATGTTCTGAGTGTTGTACAGTTGAGAGATGCCTCCTATAATGTGCCTGGAACAGCTACTACCAACAAACCGAAGTCTGATGATATGCCTCCATAGTTGCTCCGACACAGAGCAGGATCAGTTGGTCTTTGGAACCCAATCCATTTTGAAACTGGGTCGACCTTTGTCATCAACGCACGATACCCTCTCCCATGACATATCCTGCTTGTCCCAAACAGAAGATGTAGAAACGTTAGAAGCATTAGGAGATTTGGGAGTTTTCACCTTTGGTACCCATCTATATTCGGGTTTAACCCATTTCTTGTTCGATCTGATGGGTGGCTCAGTACTTGCTTTTGATCTTGATGTCGGCCTTAGAGATGACTTTGATTTTGGCTTCACAGGAGCATCTGTTGGATTTGGCTTCTTGGCCGACATTCCCTTCTTGACTTTGGGATTTTGATTCTTGTCCTTTGGAGTTGAATTCTTGGCCATTTTGGCATTCTAGTAGTCAATGTCTGATCGTGATCTCGAGGGGTATCTTTTGGAGTATCTCCCTCTTGGCGCGTTCTGCCAGCCTTGTGCATAGTAGGGAACGTATGCGCGATTTGGACAATTTCTGGCAATGTGTCTAGGTGTTCCACAGTGAAAACATGTCTTTTTCTTCATTGTGAAGTTGTTTCTTCCTGCCCCTTGTGGTGTATCCTTGCCTTGTCTCTGATTTTTCCCACATGCACACTTGCAACAAGAACTCTGTTGCATTGGAATTGGTGGCCTGTATTTCTCAACGGCAGGTTGATCAGAAGCAGTTGAGTTCGAAGCAACAGATTCAGAATTCAAGGAGATGTTGGTTTGTTCAATGGTGTTCTCCTTGTTCTCATCCTCTGCTACTTTACCTGCACATGAAGTAGAAACATTAGTATTTTCAACATTAATAACTCTTCCTGACATAAATCCAGCTGGTTTTCCATATTTAAGATGTGCCTCCCTGTCAATTTCTTCCTGTGTCATACGAATGGATGTGTAGTTATGATTGAAAGGTGGATGAACACTATCATACCCTAGACCCTTGTTTTAATTTTCTTTGAATTCTAATTGGGTTTCATATAAGGAATCGACTGTCTGACTTGACGCAGTATAATTTTTGAAACTGACATCTGTTTTTCCACACTTAATTTTTAAAGCGTCAAGTTCCTCAGTTACAGCAGCAAGTTGCCTCTTAATATAATCATAATTTTCACACTTGTTGCTATACTCTTCCTGAAGCTTCCTAAAGTCCTTGTTTTTTGCTTCTAATTCAGCCTTTAGGGGTTTCTGTCCTTTCCTGAGTTGATATCCTTTATATCTCAGGTCTTCAACTTCCCTTTTTAATAAATCAATTTGTTCCTGAAGAAATTTAATCATATCTTCACATGATTGAGAACATGAAACTTCACATGAATGAGAACATGACACTTCATTGACCGGAAGGTTTGCGGAACTCATTGTTTTTCGACAATTCAAAGCGTTAAGTTCTTCAATTATATCGGCCAGTCTAAGACGATTGAGATCTTTTGTGTTCTTGATGTCAGCCACATCCATATCCCACGATTTCGGAAGTGAATTCAATAGCTTTTTGTTTATCTCAGATTTGGACAAGAAGATCCCAACTATATTCATCTCAGTAATGAGTGTAGTAAATCACTGCAATCGAGTTTCGAGGGTTTTTCCAGGGATATAATCGAACATGTTGAAGTTTTTTCTTAACATCTCTTGATGACTCTCTTTCATGTTTTTCAATTCCCTCGTAAAGCACAACTAGAAGTCAAACTTAAATTTAAAAATGTATTTTGACTATAAACCTCAAAAGTCAACCTTAAAAGTCAAATTTAAAAAATCAAATCAAAAGTCAAGCTTGAAAAGTCAAACTTAAAAATCAAACCAAAAAGCTAAATTTGAAAATTTAAAAGTTAAACGAACAAGTCAAAGTTTAAAGTCAAAGGTCAAACTTTACAAGTCAAAATCAAAATTTTAAGTAAAAGGTCAAAAATAAAAATTAAAAATTTAAAAACTAAAATTTTGGTTGAAAATGGAGCTTAAAAATAAAAGAAATTGATTTTTGGGCAAAAAATGTAAAATTTGCGAAACTAGGAAGCGGTAAGGAGTGGTTAAGTTTAAAAGTTGGGAGGGAAGGAACAAAGTCGCAGCTTGGAAGAGTTGGTTATGTCTCTATGTTGCAGAACCGGAGGTCGCAGGTTCGAGCCCTAGCACCTCCAAGCCATATCCTATTTTTATGAAGCGCGCTGCTGATCTTAGCCGAGCCTATCCCACCAAGCCGAGCCGCAAGTCGCCGAACCGCAAACCACCTCCGACCGTGAACAGTTTCCGGCCGTGAACACGTTCCGGCCGTAAACACTGGCCGTGAACACGTTTCTGGCCGTAAACTCCGGCCCGTAAACCCTTCAAAGACCGTAAACTCTCCAGAAGTCGTTGTTCTTGACGAAAAACAGCGTTTTTTCACCCTTTTTGCTCCAAAACTCAATCAAAAACTCGATTTTAGGAAAAAAGCGAAGAACAAACCCCCCTTATTTTTGCGAGATCTATCTACAAACGCTAAAATAACTTCAAAATAAGATCAAATATGCTCCAGATCTGAAAAAAAAATGATTGATACAACCAAGCTCTGATACCAATTGTAAGTCCCTAGTCTGCTTGTGTATCAATCAGATCCGTTTGATGGTGCAGAATCCCAATCAAACGGATGATGTCAAATCAAATAGAAGAGAAGGAGAAGAAGAAAATGATGATGAATCTATGTATGTATTGATATGAATGAAGATCCGGATACAAGATTCACACACACTAACACACACTCTCTATTCTCTCTCTAGAACACCTTCAAATGCACACACTTAAGCTCCTTTAGTGTTCATCTATCTTTTCCCTCACACCCCTCACCCCTATATATATACACGGGAAACATGGGCCGAATGGGTTTACGGTCGTAAATGGGTTTACGGCCGTAAACACCTCTCTGACCGTAAAACACATATATGATATTACATAAAAATACAATTTCCTAGAAAAGCAAAGTATAAACCATAATATTGACCCAAAAATCCCCGCGTTAGAATGAATTTCGTCCTGAAATTAGCTCTCTTAGCATTACTACTAGGGTTGCGCTCTTCTGACTTGCAGAATACCCACTCATAGACCTGGCAACTTTGCCCTGCTGTTCTTGATAGGATTCATACTTGGTCCATCTATCATTACCTCGTGTATACAAGCCGTATATAATTAGGATTAGTAGGATTGTCGGATGTACGACTCTTCCCCAGGTCCACAACCTAACGGGGAACAGGAGATAGGGCGGAAACACACATACTAGATCGGCGTAATCATACTCATATACCACCCTCGTGTATATACTAAATAATAATAGGCAGGCTGTATTCGTCCTTAGCCTCTGTGCTCAAACTTGGTCTGCTGGGCGAGTGGTATTTCGTGACGGTCTGCGGCCATCTGACCATAAGGCTTCGGAGGACAAAGTACTCTTCACACGAGTACTTCGAGATTTTAGAATGCGAAAGATAAAATTTCTGATTCAGGTCAGACTTTCGATACGAATGATGAAAGTTTCGAGAACTTGCCGATCGAGGCGATAGAAACATATGAACTCAATATGGTGAGGACCACGCCAACTCATGACGACAGAATACTACGGACTCTATACTGAACAAAGTTTTGGTCAAATGAAAGAAACGTCTGATAAACGACGATGTATCCCTTGTATGCTTGGTATTGTACTCCTAGTATGTTCAACAATGTACTCCTTGTAACTAATCTCGTGTTTCTTGTTTTCTATTCATAGTTAACACTCCTATGTATCGTATAGCTATGTGCGTATACATACTAATAAAAGTGATTTACTAACTGAAGGGATACTTTTATACCATGATCCCCCAATGTACCACTACCATCGCCTGTCATATACAAGTTGTGAATACTTAAGATGAGCCAGGCAGTCGACTGAGCATCTCTGCCTCAAATCCTCAACCAATTAAGGAAAGGGGACCTAAGCGGAGTCACTTACTCTAAGTCTGCAACATCTCAGTTGCGCACAACCCTGATGTATATGGTGAGTCATAATAGCTTCTCTAAGGGATCATTTAGTTCTCTTGAATATTACGACCTATTTCAACATGTGAGTTGTTATAGTTAATTTTAAATGTCATCCCCAAATTTTAATCTTATATTGATATAAATTAATTTTAAATGTAATTACTATTTTGAAAACGTACCACTACTCTACGACGACTCCGGGGTAGATTCTCCTGCGGTGATCATCAGAATACGTCCATCCGCGCCTGAGTTCCTAATTATTGGGTTGTCCCTCTGATTGTGTCCATTCTCACCATAGTTATAGCAGGCTTGGTTTTCTTCAGCTCCGGGGACTTAGGAGATCGGTTGAGTCAGTGCCCTGCAATAACGGACTCTATGTCCCTTTCTATGGCAGTTCAGACACTGCATTTCTCGGCATACTCCGGTGTGGTGAAAGTTGCACTTTCCACACTTTGGAAGCTTTCCAACATAACGACTGGCAGGTGCTTAAGCAGTAGGCGTCGTAGCGGCGTACATATTACTCACTCGTTGCTCTTGCGGGGTGTCTTGTGTTGTTCGCTTCTTCTTCCTCTTGTTCCCCGACTTTTAATTATAGTCCTCTTCCCTAGATGACTCGGGAATAAGGACTTTTACGCTATGGCGGACTCCATGATCAATGAGTCTCTTGAGCCAAGCGTTTAGCACTGTCGAACGTGGCTGGGTTAGAAGACAGCACATTTCCTTGGGTCGGAGCAGTCAGACCCCAAATGTACCTTTTTATCTTCTTGCTCTCCAAGGTAATCATCTCGGGGCATAGAGCTGCTAGTTCGCTGAACCGGTCCGTGTAGGTCACTATGTCTGAGCCGACCATAGTGAGATCCCATAGCTCTTGTTCCAGTTTTTGAATCTCGCCTAAAGGGCAATCTTCTTCCCACATTAACTCTTTTAGGTTTTCCCAACCTATTGAGTTTGCCACTGATAAGGTCAGTGACTTAACATGGTTGTTCCACCACGTTAGGGCCTTGCCATCGAAGGTGAAGACAGTAAATTTCACTCTGCTTCCTTCTGGGCATAAACAGATTTCGAAGACCGACTCTGTTTTCTCGAACCATTGCATGAGGGCAATGACTCCTTCAGTCCCTTTAAAGGACAATTGTTGGCATCTGGTGAAGTCCTTGTAGGAGAACTCTCCCTGGTGCACAGGGACCTCACCTTGAGTAGAATCAGTAGGCGTTTCACCTCCACCTGTACTGATGGGGTGATATTGTGCCATGGCTGTTGCCACAGCCGTGGCTACTGCAGCATTCAGAGTTGCTGCATCCATTTGTGGAGAAGGTATTGGAGTTATCGGAGTAATGTGTCTGGGTGATCTGCGAGGAGGCATCTTTGCTACAAGAAAACAAAGATTAGACGGAATTAGTCTATAGCAACGAACACAAGCCGAAAGTTGAAAAGACAAGGTTATCCTAGTTCTGGATGTATCGGGACCTGACTTCGACAGGGTTCTAGGAACAATCCATAAATGAGTCTATACCAAATAAACTCTATGAATTTGAAATAACTATCCTCGAATGAATATCAGTTTCCTGAATAACTGTTACCAGCTGCATGTAAGAAAATAATTCTAACACATTTAATGTGAGCAGTGTTTCCACTCGCTCGATAAATTAACCTAGTTAATATTTATTAGTGTGACGCGTAAGACGTTTTGGTTACTTCGGCTAATCTTTCCTTGAATTTGTCCTTGTTCCTCCTGAACGCTTCTGTTTTCTACTATGAGGAAGTGGTGACGTTTATTTGGGCTTGTCGTGCGAGAATGAAAGTGACTAAAGAACCTATGAGCTTTAAGGTAACTTTATGGGGTGATCCTTACGGAATCCTCCTATAATTGTACAAGGTACACTAGTTTGTATTGTATATAATTGAAGATCAAATAGACCTTCGAATAATTGATCCCACCTCAACACTACTTCCTTAAAAGGAATGGATAGCGAAGCGTTGGTCACAGATTCTATGTCTATAAGATCTTGATTATATATAAAACTTTATGAATATACCCTGTAAGATTATAGACCAATCCGCAAGGGTCTTTTAAGTTATCACATAAGTTATTTATCTGGACTAAAATACTCCTATAGTATTCTAACGTGATGTACTTGGTATGTTCTAAACTTGTTATCGCGCTATCGTATCATAGAATACTCCCATAGTACTCTAACTCTAACTGTACTTGTTCTGGCGTTCTCTTGACTGATGTTTCGGTAAGTTTTAACTCTGTTGCAACACCACATCATTCCCAAACACATGTCGGTCACATCTCGAATGAATATAGTTGATCAGGTTATATTGATCCTAGCTATGATTACATAACCATTCGGGTTGACGACAGTGCCCAACCTTTAAATACTTTTAGTTATGTTCTCCTCGTAACCCTAGTTCTATTATGTACATGTATGAGCAAGTAGGTATATTTTTATAACTTGTAGTTATACTCTACAATATATCATTATCCAGAGCACTTAAGCCCCATTGTATTTATAGACATATATCTTTTATCGGTTGATATACTTAGTTCACTATAAACAATGCTCTGATACCAATCTGTCACACCCCAAAACCGGAACGGCAGAAACGTTCGGGGGTGGAGGACGTCATGGTTAGTATCACAAGATATGTATATGGTAAGCAAGTAATGAACAACCATTTCATTTAGAAAGAAAGTGTTTACAATGTGTGTGTTCACAAAACATAGAAGTCATAAACAAATAACAAAACAAGACTTGAAGCTGTAATGCTCCATCTTCTAAATTCCCAGCACGAGCACCTGTCTAATAGTCTCCTAAGAATACAAGTTATTTGAAAGAGTTGATCAGCAATTAAGCTGGTGAGTTCATAAGATTTTAGTGATGTGCGTAAGCTGTAAAATGTGGTTGAAAATGTATATGCACAAGTGATGTAAGCTGTAAGTTTTGTTTTGAAAAGTTCGCATGTTCCTCTAGAAAATCCTATATTTCCTACTTTAATGGAAGTTAAGTAAAATGACACTACACGCCTTTCTATGCGTACTAAGTGGGTACAAGTTATATACACTTAGAGTAAATAAACAATTGATTGTGCGCATCTACCCTAAACTCACAACCCAACGGGGAACAACAAGTAAGGCAGATAGCACACATTCCATTGGTTGTTAGATCGTTGTCATATATAACCTTGGTGTATTCACTTGTTACTCATGGAGTTATTTGTAATGGTTCCTTTATATCTAATGGATAGTTCTTTTAAGAAAACCTCTATTTCTTATAGTAAAATAATGACTACGGTGATTACTTTTATAATAGCTTTGTTTAAACTTCTATATATAATCTGATATCAGGTAGATAGTTAATTGGGGGAATCTGCCCTAAGCCCACGATCCAACGGGAACAAGACATTGGGGGAAAACACACATTTAACTATCTATTGGATATTAGTTTTATATGTAAACATGGTGTATAAACTAAGGTGTTATAGAGTTAATTCACCTAAGGTCTCTAAAACTGTATTGGCTTAATAAAATGGATTAAGCGCTTTTCTGGGAAATCTCTAGTTTTGTATACCAAAAATACTAACTTTTATAAGTAAGTTTTGTACTAGAATAAATGTGCGTTGACTCTGTGTCTTATGACCTGATCCATACCTGGTACCCTCATGATGACTTAATGTATACTAAGCATAGATATATATAGATTTGGGTAGATAATAGATTGGGTGACCAGGGTGGAAGCCCACATCCAACGGGAACAGGAATTTCTGCGAAGAGCACACATCGTATTAGCTGTCGGAATCTACTAGCATATATGTATCCTATAGCGTATACATTCAGGAATCATAAAGTTAGCATCATGATCCTAACCTTTAATCATAGCCTTCTACCAAGGCATCTTATGTTCTGAGTTAAACCCGACTGTTCCTTTGTCAAAAGTAGAAGTATATTCTCCCTAGTTTATAACTATCTTGACTAGAAAATAGATCGACTTTCAAGTGGTACCGACACTTTATGAAAGTAATGGGAGAAGCAAGTACACATATGTCGTTTATAATGACCTACGAATGTACTAATAACCTAAAAACATATTTGTTTTATTACAGTCATAATGTGAAAGCCAGAACCCCTACTAAACGCTCTCAATGTAAAGAGATTGATGGAACCAAACGCGACCCCAACAATTCCTTGCAAGCTGTGTAATTCACATTAAAGTTATATGATCATGTATACCCAATATAACTATCACTAATGCGTTAGAGATTCATTAGTATAATTAGATCTTGTTTGTGTGTTCTCATGCTATAACAACATAACTTGTTTGTTATGTTCTGTTCTGGTATTGTTTGATTCTCTTCAATGTTTGTTCTGTTCTGGTATTGTTTGATTCTCTTCACTGTTTGTTCTGTTCTGGTATTAATTCCTTGTGTGCTTCATTGTACTAGAAGTAATGAATAGCATTCTCCTAAACTATACCTATAATAGTTTACCAATGCTCTACTTCGACTGTTACTGGAAAGACTCATTTCTCTACTAAGTTATGCTTTTAATCTACAAATGGAGTTTTGTATAACTATGAAGTAACATAACTTTAAACGAGTTATTGAAATGTTTTGAAAACTTATAATTAATATAAGTAACATTTGAAAGATGTTTAACAACAAACATTTACACAATTAACATTGTGTTCAACCTGTATTTCCCCCTTAAAACAATTAAAATAGTTAAAAGATTCATTACGGGGTATGAACTCACCTGATGTGGGTGATTCAAACGGGTATGCGTGTAAGGATGAAAAGTTCCACGAATGAAGTCCCGAGACACAATAAGTCCTAAATGATATTTAAGGACACATATTGACATGAATATAGTGTTTATAAACAACTATATGAAAGATAACACCTTTCGGGACTAGGAAAGACCTTGACCAAGTGTTGGAATCACATGTGATTCAACAAAGGAAGCTAGAATGGCACTCACATGAGTTTACTACCATGGGTTTATAGCCCAAAGGAGTTTACGGCCGTAAACTCATGGCTACTCATGTGTAAGTGCAAGTTTGAAGGATAGGGAATGATTTAGGGACCTTAGCTCTACCCTAGGATGTGAAAAAACCACCTTCTTTGGAGTTGTTGAGGTGTTCACAGCCCTAATGAGTTTACAACCATAAAATCATAGCCATTTATGTTTATGAGGGTCCTAATGTTAATAAAAGAGGCATCCTAAATTCAAGTCTAAGCCTTACGAAGTGTTTGTGGCATCAAAACACCCTTAACTTGAGTTTTCGGCACTTGGACCATTTTGGCTTGAGTTTGCAGCCGTAATCACCTATGGGTGATGGTATTTTGATTGTTTTGAGTCCTAAACACAACAAAGGTAAAGTGCTAGGCTAGTCTCTTGGCTTAAGGAAGGCATTTAGGGCATTTTGGCACCATAAAATGGAGTTCACGACCTAAGAACATCCTTGGCTGTGAACTCACTTCTAGCCCTTATTTCTTAATGATTTTAAGGCTAGACATGTCAAGGGTTGCTCTATGTTTGGTTCCAAGGTCTATAGGGGCATCGGGCACACTTTTGGCCTCAAGTTTAGTGTTCATGGTCCAAGAGGATCTTGGGTCGTGAACACCATTTCCTTGGTGTTTTTGGCTGATTTTCATGTTATCTAGGCATATATTACACTTTAATACACTCTAGGGTTGAAGTAATTACAATGCGGGGTGATCGGGTGAAGATCCTTGAGAGAGAATTCGGGTTTTCTCTAGTTGGAAATGTAAGAAATGAATCCAAAATGACTATGTTTTTCTTATATAGTCTTGAGTGTTTTCGGTCCGAATACCATATTTGGACTGCGAATTCCAAACTCTTGAAGTTTTGTGCATTTATTGTTACGTACTAAACCCTAGTGTATCCTCTCTCCTGATATCTTCTGAAGCACTAACTATTAAGACACTCAAACTTATCCCAAAAGCTTGAAAGTTAGAAGAAACAGATTTGACTTCAATCGACGTGGATGGTTGTACAGAATAGAAATTTTTGGGTTGTCACATTACCGTAGCTCAATATGCTTCATCTTAGAGTGATGAATAGGATTGTGAGAAATCGCTATAGCACTCTCAGAGTCACAATAAATTGGTATCCTCAGCATTCTGTTTCTGTAGTCCATAAGTTGTGTTTTCATCCACAAGACTTGTGAACAACAGCTGGTTGCGGCCAGATATTCAACTTCTGCGGTAGACAATGATACACAACTTTGTTTCCTTGATGACCAGCTGACAAGTCATCCACCCAGAAATTGTAATCCACCGGAGGTGTTTTTCGATCTAGTTTGCATCCGGCATGATCCGCATCAGTGAATGCTTGGAGGCTGAAGTCATTTCCTGTAGGGTACCATAAACCAAGAGTCTTGCTACCCTTTAAGTATATTAGAATCTGCTTGGTCGCGGTCATGTGTGATACTTTTAGATCAACCTGCTATCTTGCGTATATACCTGTTCCAAATATAATATATGGTCGGCTTACAGTGAGGTACATCAAATGAACCAATTATTCCTTGATAAGTTTTGTGATCTACTGATTCACCAGTAGGATCAGCGGAGATTTTATGTCCGAAGGCCATCAGGACCTTTGCTGAGGAACAGTTGTCCATTGAGTATTTCTTTAGCAGTTCAGAGGTGTATTTTTCTTGATGAATGAATACTCCTTGCAAAATTTGTTTGATTTGAAGACCCAGAAAGAAATTAATCTCTTTATTCATCCTTATTTGGAATTTACTAGTCATGAGCTTTCCAAGTTCATCCACCATTCCTTGATCTGTGGATCCGAAGATGATATCATTTACATGTTTTTATACTAGCATAAGGTGATTACCGTTTGCTTTTCTAAATAAAGTGGGATCAATGACTCCTCTTTTGTACCTTGATGAGACAAGAAATTCTGATAGAGTCTCGTACCATGCACTTGGAGCTTGCTTCAGACCATAGACTGCCTTTTTGAGTTTGTAACGGTGATCAAGAAATTCAAGACTTTCGAAGCTAGAAGGTTGCTGAAGATAAACCTCCTCTTTTAATTCACCCTTGAGAAAAGCACTTTTCACATCCATTTGATATACTTTGATGTTCTTATGAGCTACGTATGCTAAGAAGATTCAGATGGCTTCCATTCGTGCCACCGGAGTATACGTTTCATCATAGTCAATACCTTCAAGTTGACTATATCCCTTGGCATCTAGCGTTGCCTTGTTTCTGACGACCACAACGGATTCATCCAACTTGTTTTTGTATACTCATCTAGTTCCAACAATAGTGTGACCTTGCGGCTTCGGAACTAGTTGCCAGACTTTGTTTCTTTGGAATTCGTCTAGTTCTTCTTACATTGTAGATATCCAGTATAGTTATAGTAATGCTTCATTGATCGTTCGTGGCTCGACCGATGACATAAATGTTGCGTAGTGACAGTGATCAGATAAATCCTTGGAAGATCAAGTCTGGATACCTGCGGATGGGTTGCCGATGATTTGACATGGTGGGTGGTCCTTCGTCCATACGTGTAGACGAGGTTGCAGATGATCAACAACAATGGTAGAGGGAATATCTTCAATATTGGAAGTCTCTGCGATTGGAGACGGCAGTTCCCCCTGGATTTGAGAAAATCCTGTGGAATCAGCATGGACGCTTGGAGCGAGATTAGCACTTTCTTGAGTGATTGGAAAAAGTTCCCCCTGAATTGCTGATGAAAGATCTTCTTGAGCGTGAGAAAGTTCACCCTGGATTGTTGGAATTGTGAGAATTCTTGGGTCAGTTCTGGTGTCTATATTCTCTATGTTTTCATCATCCGAGTCCGTAGAAACGTTTGATGGTTGAAATCCTCTGCAGAGAGGGACTGGAGCTGCTTCTTCTAGTACTGGAACCTCGATGGTTGTCGTATGATCCGGAGTTGAGTTTTCCCCCTCAACCGGCAAGGTGGAAGTATTAAGCGACACACCATCAGATAGCGTAGGCCCTGATACTTCAGCATGTTTCATTTGGGCTTCAGGAGACACAGGAACCTCAGATAGTTTAGAAGCCTCTATTGGGTCAAAGAGCTCATCATAGTTAATTTGAACTATGTTTAATGGACCCGAAGATCAGGAATATCACATTCAAGGATTGCTTTAGTCTCGGTGGAGGGAGCAGTGTTGTTGCGGACATAATAATCATCGAACTTTACACCAAAGCTTTCGACTATTAGTCTAGTACTTCTTATGAGAACCCTATAGGCTACCTTGTTTGTTGAGTAGCCAAGGAAGATGCCTTCATCAGATTTTGGTGCAAACTTGTTGAGATCGTTCTTGTTGTTGATCACAAAGCATCTGCATCCAAAAAATTTGAAAGAATAGGACATTAGGCTTTCTGTTCTTGAGGCCCTCATATGGTGTTTTACTGAGACGTTTGCACACGATGCTTCGGTTCTGCACAAAGCATGATGTGACCACTGCTACGGCCCAGAAGTAAAGAGGAAGGTTGGAAAAATTGAGCATAGATCTGGCTGCTTCTACCAGAGTGTTGTTTCTTCGCTCTACTATGCCATTCTACTGTGGGGTGTATGGAGCTGAGAAATTGTGACTTATACCCTTGGACACCAAGAAACTATTTAGATTATGATTAGTGAACTCGGTTCCATTGTCACTGTGGATGCGATGCACTGGTAGTTTGATTTGAAGTTCTATTTCCTTGATAAAATTGATAAGTGTCTGCGGTGTTTCTGACTTGAGTTTAAGAAAGAAAACCCATGTGAAACGTGTGAAGCCATCTACTATAACCAATATGTATTTCTTATGGTGAAGACTGGCTACGGTGGATGGACCGTAGAGATCAAAATGGAGAAGTTCCAGTGGTTCTGAGATTGAGGAGTCGATCACTATAGGATGACCTGCTTTGGACTGTTTGCCACACTCACATGCAGGGCAGAGAGTGTCATTGTGATACTTAAGGATTGGGAGACCTCGGACAAGTTCCCCTATGAGCAGGTTGTTGATATACTGGAAGTTGAGATGAGCAAGCTTGCGGTGCCAGAGCCAGTTGACTTCGGATATGGCTTTTGATAGGAAACATAGTCGCAGTTTCCCAATAATCAGAGAGACATCTAGAAGATACATAATACCTTCAGATCTGGACTTGATCAAGAAAATGCTCCTATATCTTGTCATTGTGTAGCAGAATTGGTTATCAAATTCAAGTCGATGGCATGCCTTACATTGTTGCCCAACACTAATGAGATTGTGTTTAAGACCTTCCACATAAGCGACCTTTTGTATAGAAAATTTTCCAGTAGTAAGAACACCATAACCTCGGATGATCCCATTCGTGTTGTTGCCGAATGTGACGTTGCCCCATTACAAATTGGCCTGAAATCCCAAAGGTACTCTAACCTTCCCGCCATGTGCAAGGAGCATGCACTGTCGATTAACCATTCTTCTTCTTGGTCCTCCTTACATAAAGCCTGAGAATTAAACGGTCAGTTTAGGCACCCAAACGAGTTTGGAGCCTGGGGCGACATATGAATTCTTAATTGATGTACGAGGTTGCAAGGACAGGTTTTGTGTCAACTTTTATACCTAGTTTGAGATTTTTGGAGTTTTGTGAGGTTGAGAAAAGTTACGAGGTTTTTGAAAAGAACGTGATTTGATATGAGAGGAAATATTTTGACACTGACATTTGCAAACTAAACTTTTGTATTTATCTTGACATTTGGTTTAGTCAATGGTCTTGGTGAGGAAGTACTCTTGTGACCAGTCCGAGGGTTATGAGGTCTGACAGTAGGATTTGAAAAAGCAGATTTTGCATGTGTAAAAGCATGTGTAGACCTTTTGTGAAGTGATTTCTTACAACTTTGATGTGACTTTAAAAGTGTTGGAGTTAGCAAAATACCCTTCCATTTTGTGAAGTGATTTCTTTTGAGTTGTGTAAGATGAGTTTAGAATGGATTTAGGAACTGTACATTCCTTTTTCTTTGTTTTCTTGACTGCAGAGTTTTTTGGACAGATAATTTGAGAAAATAAGTTTTTCTGGACTTCTAGACTTGGGAATTTTGACAAGTGTCTTGAAAGACTTTCCCACTTTTTGCCACGGGATCGGATTTCTTCTTTGAAAGCCTTTTTTGCCTCAGTTTTAGGAGAAACACAGTTCGTGATATTGAGTTGCGGTTTTCATGAAACATTTGGTAATTTTGAAAAACCAGGACTTGATTCATCCGAACTGGAGAGTTCAGTATTCAGGGAACATTGACCAACTTCAAAGTTCTCGATTGGTAATTCATGAGGAATTGGTTGGATGGTCACAGTACTTGTGACTAAGGTCTATGGTTCAGATCCTTGAACAACCGTAGAATAAGTCTGAGTGGATACATTAGTGGGACAATTGATGGAAGGTAGATGGACAGACTGTGGTACATGACTGCAGTAAAGGATATTGCGGTCTGACGGTAGATATGGGAAGTCTATTGAGACTTCGAAATCTCCAAGACAATTTCCTCATCAGTAATTGATGAAGTCTGAGAACTGGGAAGAGTAGTGTTATCTATAGGATTAGAGAATTCGGGAAGAATTTCTTCGATAACACAATTGTTACTCAGATCATGAAGTCTACCAAAGTGAACTTTGATATCTTCAGGAAATGTTTTGTCATTGATGGGAAACATAAAGTTATGATCCGGAGGGACGTAGGGATGGTCCTTATTGAATCGGGGTGATGAGTCTGTAGTCCCATTGTTAACAAGATTCTTGATGGCTTCACTTTAAGCGTACAATTTCACTCTGAGCTAAATCTGTCTGATTCAAAGCTATTTCTAACTTTTTTTCACTTAACATTCTTGCATCTTTCTTTAACATTAAGTCCATTTCTATCATAGCCATTTTGAGTCTTTTGTTGTCCAGTCGCCCTCTCACGTGAAACATCTCCAGGGACACTATGTTCTTCTCATCTAATGCTTTGTTATAGTCTGTAAGGACGGCAACACACGTGTCATTAAGGTTGTCTATGAAGGGCTAACAATCATGCATGTTATAATTTAGAGTGTGAATCATAAGTTTTACCTATTCGACAATGCTGAGTGTCCTATCTTTTTCCATATAGCAGTAATTCTTCTCCATCTTTGTAGAATCATCCTCATCAGCAGTTGCAATCATACATATCTTCCCCTTTCCTTTGACGCTGCTGATGTCCTCATCTTCATCCCCAGAGGACCAAACTTGATGATCTCTTTTTACTTGAGCAACATATGCCCTTCCTTTTTCTTTTTCCTCCATTTACCGAGCCATTTTGAGATAGAATGCTCTATCTTTCACTATGTTTGCCTTGCAGTCTTTGGCAAAATGATTCTCTTTGTTGCACTTGTGACATATGACAACATCACTTTTGTCTTCTGAGGGAGTACCAGAGTCAATGGTTTGGATGGGCTTCGGTGCCTCCTTGGGTTGAGTATTTTGTGACTGCGGTGGTGGGTGAGTGTTTTTAGTGAAACGGGAGTGATTGTTTTGAGGGTTAAGATTTCAGTTGAAAGGTGGTTTGTTATACTGCTGATTCTTTTGGAACGAAGAAGGTGGTAGTCGGTTGAATTGTTGGCTGATAAGAGCGATTGCATTCTGAAATTCTTCTTCGTCGTCATACTCTAAGTCTGCTTCATATGACTGCGAAGGGTTGTCATATGCTGCGGAGTATGATTGAGAGTGAGGAGATTGTGCTACGAGGGCTAGTGGACATCCGAGGTCTGCACAGACTTTGAGTACGGTAGACTCTTGGGCTTGCAGTTCGCCATAGAGCTTATAGAGAGACAGAGAATGAATCTTTCTATCCCCTTGAACAATCATTTTGGCAGTCGTCTAGTGTCTTCCTAAACCGTTAAGAAACTGAATATTTGTTTCATGGTTGCTTCGGACAGTGCCAGCATTGGATAGCTGAGTGACTATCAGATTAAACCTTTTAAAGGAATCTTCCAAACTTTCACCCGCATGAGCTTTAAAGTTATTAAACTCATTGAGTGCAGTGATAAGTTTTTTTGTCTTGAGCATATTCAGTTCCTTCATACAAGTTTTTCAGTACACCCTAGATCTCCTTTGCAGACTTACAATTTATGATTATGTCGAAGTTGTCAGGTGTAACTCCACACAAAATCTCATAACAGGCAATAGCGTCATTTTCCATTTTGTCTAGATCATCTTTGGTGGGGCGATTCAATGCTGGTTGACCTCCTCCTAGTCTAGTTGTGGCTCCATCGGTTTGTACTGGAGTAAGAATAGGAACGTGAGGCCCTTCTTCAATAGATCTACATACATCTCTTCCAAGTCTCCTTAAATATCTTTCCATTCTCTGGAACCAGTGATGATATTCATTTGCCACACATATTGGTGCTCTATTCGAACCACCAACACTATTTGATACATTAAGAGATAATGCATGTGCCATATTTCCTTGTTTTGAAAAGGTTTTTTTGAAGAGATGAGCTTCAGTGGTATAGAAGGCTTTTCGAAAATCAAAGTTTTGCTTCAAAAGGCAACCACTTTGGCTCTGATACCAATTGTTGAGAGAAAAACTTGAGACACACTTGAACAAATGTTAGAACAAGTATAGTTGCGGAATAGTTTATCTCAAAGGATCTAAAAGCTCAACAATAATAATAAATTAGAGTTAGATTGTCAGAGAGTTAGGTGCAGAAATATAAGGAAATATAAATGACAACAGGTGTTATATCAAGTATACACATAAGTTTATTCTTAACAAGGAGTGCATTCAGACCGAGTTAGTAAGTGAGATCAAACTTAGTGATTAAGTCAAGAATGACTTGCTCCGAAGAGAGATGGTATTCAGATATAATATAGTGATCTTTACAAGTAAGAGAGATGAGATAAATAACACTGGATATGACATTCAAGATGCGAAGTGTTATATCATGCTTTCTTTGAAATAAGAAACATTGAGTCATATATATAGAGGCTCAAAGATTACACTTGTTCAACTATCTAAACGTAGTCATGCAAGGCATACTGGACAAAAGAGAGTATTCTAAGAAAAGCAGATAAAGAGCTAAACTAAGAAACGTAGATAGTGAACTGCGGATGATGATGTCTTCGGATGCGGTTGTTGAGCTGACTTGACTGCAGATCTTGGAAGGCTACGATATGTCAAGTTTAAAAGGGTCACTTTCATGATTCAACAACCTTCTAAGTCACATAGTGAGTTCCTTTTGGACTACTATATGACAGACCATGACATGACCCTTAATGATCTTACCTATTTGCCTGATGATGTTGAATCAGCAATGATTTGGAGCACTGGTAAAGTAAATTTGATTGAAAGATTGACTTCCCAAACTTCCATGGACATTGATAATTGTAACATTTGAAATCTAGAAAAGCTTTCTCTTCCAAATGGAAAGGGATCATCCATAGTCAATTCGGTTGACTAAATGGTAAAGAGAAAGGCTAAGTGTGAGATAGTCCGGTGTACCAATCCCAATTCGTCGAGTAGATTCTAAAAACCACGCGGCTATCTCAATCTCTACTCGACTAGTTGGGGCCTCCAACTCGTCGAGTTGCCCTGTCAAAATCAGTATAAATTAATTAAATTTATACATGGAAGTTGGGATGTTACAATTATCCCCAACAAGAATCAGACACCGCCCTCGAATTTATTCTCCAAACAGCTCTAGGTACTGCTTATCATCTCAGACTCCAGTTCCCAAGTCCACTAAGATCCCTTATGATGTTGTCACTGAACCAGAACCAAGGGTACCTCTTTATTCCTCAAGACCTTTAACTTTATCCAAGATCGCCACCAGCTTCTCAATGTAGTTCAGGCGATCATCAACCTGAATGTCCTCTAAAGGGACCACTGTCGTCTCATCCGCTACACACTTCCTTAGCTGGGACATATCGAAGGTGTTATGACTCTGGCTCAACTCTGTACGCAGCTCTAACCGATAATCTTGTTAGATAAGGAATTTAATTCCATAACTATATTTAGTATGTACTTCACCCGACTTGGCATGGTCCATTTAGGTTGCATCGACATCTCAACTATTGGATAGACAAAATGTTAAAAAAGAACACTTATGACTTGTTAATATATTATAAGTTCTAATATATTAATATGAAATCATATTATTTAATTAGTATTGATCAAGAATTAATTTGGAATTAATTTTGTGATAAAAAGAGACTAATTAAATATATGGGGATTGATTTGTAAATCATTCATTCTTATATAGTGGGCTTATGGTTCATGACTCACTAGATTGGGCTAGGACCCATTGGGTGCTCCATGGATGCTCCATGGAGGTTATAACCCATGGATCATGGGGGAAATGAAAAGCCATGCACATTAGGGTTTACATGGTGTAACCCTACATGTGCCACACTATATCAAGAGCTTTGTAGCTTGCAAAATCAGCCACTAATGCTAGACAAGGAGGGCTAGCCGATTTTGTGATCAAAGTGTTCTTCTCTCAAGTTATTCCAAGAGTTGTGGTGTTGTGTGAAACATTTGAGGCGTCAAACTTGAGTTGATAGGTTCACAAAATCTTAAGGAATCCAAGCAACTACACATGTATGTCATTCTACTAGTTTTATATTACATGTACCCCATGCCATGCTAGTTAGGATGTAAACCATGGAAAATTCTTATTCGCATGAATATTAGAGAAAACATAGATCCAAGGTTTCTAGGGTTGCATGTACACCATAGGAGTGTTTGAATGCTCAAAAACCATTAGTGGTATCAAAGGCTAGGCTTGTTTTCTCTGTATTAGATGAAAACTGCTTGAAAAAGTCGAGAATTCTGCAATCTGGACAGTAAACTTGTCGAGCCATGGGGGGACTCGACGAGTCCATGGAAAAATGCATCCTAATCTTCGTGTAGGTTCTTACACTCGGCGATTAGGAGCCCCTATGTGCAAAACTTCGAGTTTTGCTGCTGGAAATGGAATAGAATCATTACTCTAAACTGTTTTGGACTTATAAAACCTGTTTTTAATGTGGTAATGATTATACTCATCCATTTTCAATGGTTATTATCAATTTTTCAAGTTTTATACATGTTTATATAATTCTTGAAATTTTTGATATGAGTATTCATACTTATGAGTTTTAGAAGATGATATGAATTATTTGCAAATTGTTTGTTAGTGTAATTCTTGATCTTAATGCCTATTGATGGAGTCCATAATTTGTCCTCAAGTTATGCATTACCAAAAGTTATTTCTTTAAATAGTCATTAAAGAGTCATAGGTCACATAGTTGAAGAGTCTTTCTCATAAATAGTTTTATGTTCTCCATAACTTGTCCTCAAGTTATGGATGTTCAAGAGTCCCTTCATTAAAGTTTTGCTTAAACCTTAATTAAAATCATAAGTTATGAAAATTCAAAAGTTTTTTGAACTTTTCAAAACTTGCCCTCAAGTTTTGGAATTTGTAAAGTCACTTTAGAAAACTTTAATTCCATATCCTAGAGTTTTAAAAGTTTAAATTCAACCCTTATACTTTATAATATTATAACTTAATATATATATATATATATATATATATATATATATATATATATATATATATATATATATATGCATGTGCTTATGTGTAAGATCAAGTAAGTTTTACCGTTAGTAGACCTCATTCACGAAGCCGATCTATAAGGGGGTATAAAGTTGTTGCCTATAAAATGGCAGTTTAATGGGTGTCCACTCTCACCCAACGCTTTGTTGACTGGTGGACGGTCGTTAGCCGAACGGGTAAGACAAGGACTATAATTATCCCTTCATTAAAATTATAATGATAAATACTAAGTAACTAAACACTTATAAATTCCTAATCTTAGTTACTTAGGAAAATGTGAATTTGGTGCTAACCCATGAAATTACACTTTGTACCTTAGCAAGTTGTTGGTGGAGCGTGTGTGGGTAACCGGCACACTAGCATGGACTAGAAAGAGTATAAAAGGGTGACTTAATGTTTATCATAGATTGGCGGAGCGTGTGTGGGTAACCGATAGATCGATTAGGTGATAAAATTAAGGGTACCAAGTTAATGTGCATTGTTATTCACACATTGTTTGTGATCCTCCGCATCCCAGCACAAACTTGAGAGGGCACTTTCAAGATTTAAACATGCCATTGAAAATTTTAATGAATCTCAAAATAATCTAGGAGTTTTAATCCAATTAAAACCTAATAATTCATTTCGTTTTTCATGGTGGAAATTGGTGAATCGTCATTCACCTACCTTCAAATATTTTATGGCTTTGGATTACGACATCCCTCTTCCAAGTTATAAAATATTGTGTTGGATCCTAGCCTTAATATTTCATATTGGGTGTAATATTAAGTGCTTAAATAAACTAACTTGAATTTCTCCCATTGTAGATGTCTAGATAAGCAGCTATGATCTTTCGAAATCTCTTGGAACAAGCTTTCCTAATGAATATGATGTCCCGTGGTTGGATCATGGAAATCATACTTCAATTCCTCCACCTCCTCCAATTATTTTCCATAACCCACAAGTACTTGCATAGTTCAAGGTCACTCAAGCCCTATTGGCAAGCAAAGTCTATGTGTGCTCACATCTTGGAGATGAAGTCACATATTGACAAGCCGGGAGAGTTGGGTGTCAAAGTCTTGAGGAAGTTGGTTGTTCACTAGGTTCTTCAATCACCTTCTAAGTCACATAGTGAGTTCCTTTAGGACTACTATATGACAGACCATGACATAACCCTTAATGATCTTACATATTTGCTTGATGCTGCTAAATCAACAATGATTTGGAGCACACGTAAAGTAAATTTGATTGGAAGATTGACTTCCCAAACTTCAATGGACATTGATAATGGTAACATTGGAAATCCAGAAAAGCTTTCTCTTCCCAATGGAAAGGGATCAGCCACAGTCAACTCGGTTGACCAAATGGTAAAGAGAAAGGCTAAGTTTGAGATAGTCCCATGTACCATTCCCAAAGATTCCATATGTTTCTATTGCCAAAGCAAGGGGCATTGGTTGTGAATCTTCCCTATTTTCCTGAAATATCATGAGGATGGTAAAGTCAAAAAGTTTGACTCTACTTCGGGTAAAGTCCACTATCTGACTCTATTAAGTTCCTATTTGGAGATTCTTATTACATGATGTGATTAGGTCACATGTTGATATTTTAAATATCAAAGAAAAGAGGAAGCTTAAAGGAAGAATATGTTGATTCTAATTGTGAAGATAGATTTTGATCGCATGGTTCGGTGATCAGAATCTTGAGTTGTTGCTTAAGACTTATTATAGATTGCTTAGGAATAGATAACAACATTGTTTTCATATGCATTTGCGTTGTAAGGATAAGTTTTTCTGCAAATTTTAAAATAAAAGAAAAGTTTTGATTTTATTTATTTAAAGTATCCTTACAATGGCATTTGTGAAAAGTTGTTGCTTATATTATTCCATTGACAACAATATTGGAAAATGGATTTGATTCTTTCGTTTGTGGAAGTGTCTAAATTTACCAAATAAGGAAAGATTCTCGTCACCCAAGTTTCAATTGGACTGAAACTTGGAGTCATGCAAGTTGTATTGTATGATGAATGAGAATTTTCATCTTTGGAAAATTAAGACTAATTCCTTGTTCATATATATATGAGAGTCAAGTGAAGAACCAAGGGATCGGGTACACTTGGTTGTGCGCTGGTCAAGTCCACCACAAAAGATCGATAATTCTATTCGTCATGATTCACTAAAAGTTAGTAAATATGGTTACACTTACAAGTTTAAGTGTAATTCTGAAACATTGGAAAAGTTTCAGTGTATGGAAAAACAAATGAGAAGAATCAAATTAGGCAGAAAGATAAAAGTTACTTAAATCTGAAAAGATGGAAGAATACTTTAGTATCATGTTTTATGATCATCTTAATGATTAAGAAACCATATCACAATTGGTCCTCTAAGGACATCTTAGTGCATTCCTATGGCCAAGAAGAGGAATCATGAATTGTTGAAATGGTTAAATCAAGAAGATGAGTCATACTTCGTTCCAAAACAATTCTTAGAGTCATACTCCAAGATTGTAACACGAGTGACATATCTTAAAGAAGGTTTATAACACTTGTCAATAGTAGAGTAAAATGTTTTCAACTCTTGTACATTATAAAAATTTCGATTTTGGTTGATGGCATGGGTCAAAGAGATTTATAATTATAGGAGGATTTGAATGGGTTACTTGGAGATGCCGACCACAGGTTTGGGAAGTAGAAAAGCTCAAAAGGTTGCTGCTTTTGGATGAGAAAAATGCCTATAAGGCGTTCGATGAAATGCCTCAGTCGATTAAAGTATTCATTCTTGGTTGCTTTAGCAATCAATGTTTTTAATAAGGTGTTTTTAATCTGTAAGGTCATTATTATTAAGGTATTTTTTGAAAATTAGCTTCAATTAAAAGTAGTTTAATTTTCAAATATTTACTCAGTAGAAAACTTTTTGATTTGAATTTCAAATCAGCTAATATTGGACTGTTCACATGCTTAAAATGTTGTGGTGTTCACTGAAATCTTGGTGTTCATATTTCCAAGGTACTCCCCCCACCACCTCCAAAAATAAAATTAAATAAATAAATAAAAATAAATTAAAATAAAATAAAAAACATTCTTGAACCCAATTTTATTGATAATAATTTAAATTTGACAGGTTTTATCACTGACATTAGATTCATGGACTGATGCTGAAATTGATGCTATGATTGAAGATAGAGGAATTGCATCTGCAAATTCAATCTATGAGGCGTATATTTCGTAAGGAATCACAAAGCCTGGACTTGATACTACTCATGAACACCCTTCAAATATTATCAGGTGGAGCGTTATGCCCTTTTGTTCATGTGTTAATAATTTAATATAAACCAAACCAAAATTGTGAAATCTGAATAAGCAAAATTGATTTCAGTGAACAATGTAAGTTTATTAAAAAAATATACATGTCATAGTATATATGTGAATTTTTCTAATGAATTCTTATTTTATCCATATGACTATTATGAAATTATGACAGAAAAGCATGGTGGAATTCATTGTAGATAAGAAGAAAAAATTATGTTGTTCGTGACATGCTTTTAGTGTATAAACATTCAAGAAATGTCTAAATGACCTTATTCATATAGATTAAAGCAAATAAACCTTACGTGGAGTGCAAGGACACGCTGATAGACCATTGTAACTATGCGGTTAACGACTATTTTCAAAAGAAAGGTCAGAGCCCTGGCTCATGTGATTTCCCTAGTTCAGGTATGGTAGTCACTGTCAATCCAAGTTAGTCTCTCTCTCTCTCTCTCTCTCTCTCTCTCTCTCTCTCTCTCTCTCTCTCTCTCTCTCTCTCTTATAAGCACATCCAAACACACATCTTCCGATCTATCCATTTTGTGATTTAGGAGCTTTTGTTTTTACTCTTTGTTTACTTTTGAATCTTACTTTTTTTGTTTTCTTTTGAATATTACTCATTAACAGTTTTGTGACTAAACTACCCCTATATATAGTTTGTTGTTCATATTTCAGTTTTACTGCAAGACCAATCTGCCCCTGTACTCAAATATGCCACAATGCAATAAAATGGGACAAAGTATGCAGTTTTTTATGTTTAAATCGAATGCAAGTTTTTTTTTGTGAAAATTGACTTATTTCATAATTTTTTTTATCATTAACATTTTTGTGACTAAACTACCCCTATGTACAATTTTTTTGTTCCTATTTCAATTTTGCTGAAAGATCAATCTACCCATGCATTCAAATATGCATCGGTGCAGTAAAATAGGGCACTGTTTACCGTTCTTTTAGGTTCAAATTGAATGCATTTTTTTTATAAAAATTGATTGATTTTATCAATAAAAAATACTTATCGTAACTTTTTCTTATAAAAAATTGTGTCCTTTTTTTGAAAAGATCGGGGCGTCTTCTACAAATCATTAAAACAAAAGGTTTAAGGATCAAAAATCTGTTTTAGACTTTGAAGCTTTGTTATTGCAGTTCAAAAAAAATTATTCACATCAACTTTATAGTTGATTAATTCATAGCTCAGATGACATTTGGTGTCTTCTACAAATCATCAAAAAAAAGGTTTAAGGATCAAAAATCTTTTTTAGACTTTGACGCTTTGTTATTATAGTCCAAAATCTTTTATTCACATCAACTTTATAGTGGATTAATTCAAAGCTCAGATGACGTTTATTTTGAAAATGAAATATAATAGTTTAAAAAGTAAAATTTTAATTGATATGTATTCTGAAAATGAAAGTTATTAGTCAACAATTACCTAATTTCTAAGAGACTAAATACAAATATTTTTTTATCATTAACAATTTTGTAACTAAACTTCCTTTATGTATAGTTTTTTGTTTGTATTTCAATTTTGCTGAAAGATCAATTTGCCCCTGCACTCAAATGTGCATCAGTGCAGTAAAATGGGACGGTTTACAGTTCTTTTATGTTAAAATTGAATGCAATTTTTTTTATTAAAATTGACCGATTTTATCAATACAAAATACCTTTTTTTATCATTAATACTTTTTGATTGAACTGCCCTTATGTAATGTTTTTTTTCGTTCCTATTTCAATTTTTTGAAAGACCGTTTTTTTTATGTTCAAATTATATGCAATTTTTTTTTATTTGACTGATTTTAGCAAAAAAAAAGTACATATTCTTTTTATCATTAACGATTTTGTGACTGAACTACCCCTATATATACTTTTTTTCTACATGTAAAAAATAGGAATTTCGATTAATTTTCTGAACAATTTCTTCCATTATTGGAAAGGGATTCATGAAATTGAAATGGGTTGTTGCGATTGCAGATAATGGTGGTTCAACGGAAGCAATTCGTGCCGCCTATAAAGACTTTGTAGCGATGTTGTTCATGGTTGATGTTACCAGCTGGTGTACATTGAACAGGTGTAAATAATTAAGTTTTTATAATTATTATTTATTATTATTGGTGGTTTTTGAAACGGAAATTATTAATTGAGTTAGGGCTCTTTGATTTGTAGTGTAGTTAATTGGTATCATGAAGCAAGAAAACATAATTAGGTGAGTGGATGTTAATTTTTATTTCGGTTCAAAAGTCTTTGAAGATTTATTATCAAATTTTTTGTCTAATGATTCCGGTCAAATTGATTGGTTGCAGACTGTGATTCCGGTCACAGTTGTGTAACACCCCGAGTTCAGAAGAGAAAAGTTCTAGGTGCTTAGTGTAAATATGGAAGACCGACTCGTCGAGTCAATAGGTAGACTCGGCGAGTCGGGTCGCAAATCTGGTCATGTGTTAAGTGACCAACTCGGCGAGTCGGAGGAGTGACTCGGCGAGTTGGTGTTGGGTGGAGTGAACCCTAATTTTCGGGGTTGTTCCCTATATAAAGGACATTATAACCCACCCTCAGCCTCTTTGTTACCTTCCAATACCTAGAAAACCCTTAAATCGTGTATAACCTCCATTGATGAAGAATTAGAGCTTGGGAAGAGAAATTGAGAAGAAGAAGGTTGAAGATCAAGAGGCTAGCATTTGGATATCATTGTAGATCAGGGATCTACTCCTCCTTTGTATCATTTCTGAGGTAACAATCTGTTACCTTGATTTTCCTTCTTCTAGATTCATTCTTGTTTGCTATTTTGGGGATTATGGCTTGAGTGGAATCAATTTCGAGTTTAGAAGCTAGATCTGAAGTTGAAACTTCGGATCTAAGCTTGTGATGATCCTATTTGTTGTAAATGTGTTGTCTTAGAGTGGTTGGTGAATTCCCTTTGCCTTAAGCCTTAGCCCTAGGGTATTTTGGGCTTATTTCCCCATGGTTTCACATAAAGTTTGCACCCTTACGTGTGGAGAAGGTTGTAGGAGGTTGGATCTATGGATTGGAATCACTGCATGGCTTGAAAGCCACTGTATGGATTAAGAACTAGAGGTACTCGGTGACTCACATGGGTGTACTCGGCGAGTTGGATGAAGAAAGGCATGAACTCGGCGAGTTGGAAGAACAACTCGGCGAGTCTATTGAAGACTACCTTGGACTTGGCGAGTCTGTTCTTGGACTCGGCGAGTCTAGTCGCAAAGTCCTAACCATTTTGGTTTAGCTGTGAATCGGTGAGTCGAGGGACGACTCGGTGAGTTGAGCAGGAAGTGACTCAGAGTTCGTGGGACTCGGCGAGCCTTGGGGCGACTCGGCGAGTTGGGTCACGATATGGGATTTTTCAAAGAATAGGGACTCAACGAGTCAGCGGGCTGACTCGGCGAGTAGAGTCATTCAGGAAGTTTGACTTTGACTGAGGACTTTGACTTTGACCAAGAGTTGACTAGTCGAATTCCAAGGGTAATTTGGTAATTATTGGTATTTATTGAGTTCAGTCTTTTGGTATTATCAGTAGTGGAGTTTGTGTCGGAGGTTGGAGCAACGTGATCTTATCTCTTCAGTTAGCAGTTGCGAGGTGAGTTATCCTCAATATATCGACAAGGTCTAAGGCACCAACGTCGGCCCTTTATCGGATTGTAATCCGGGTACTATTGTTATGTTATTGCTTTGCTATGTTTGCATCCTGGTAGTTAGGGTGGTATATGTTAGAGACCTGGTTAAGGTCAGTATCCTGGTGCATAGGATGATGCTATATTAGTGACCGGTTAGGTCGGTGTCTTGTTTAGAGTATGCTATGTATGTGATCTGCTAGATCGGTTGATTTATGATTAATTGTTATGTGGTTATATGTTTATGTGCACATGGTTGGTTGACTGGGGTTGGGTTGAGGCGGGTCCTGCTTTATGCTGTAGGCCAACATACCCAGGGCGGACCGGATATTACGAAGGCCTAGCGAGCGGTCCGGCTAGGTTGTAGGCCCCAAGAGGGCGGACCAGACGTGCCGAGGCTCGGGGAGTGGACCAGGCCGATTGAAGGCCCGGTGCGGGCGGACCAGTCATACTGTAGACTCAGAGAGTGGACCAGGTGGGTTGAAGGCCCAGTGCGGGCGGACCAACCACACTGCAGACTTGATGGATACGGCTAGACTTGGAGGGTGGACCAGGTGGACTGATGGCCCGGTGCGGCGGACCAGTCACATAGTAGACCCGAAGTGCATGGATGTTCTGTCCTGTTATGATATGTTATGTGTATGGTATATGCGGTTGGTATTTTGGGGGTATCTCATTAAGCATTCGGGCTTACAGTTGTGGTTTAATGCTTTCAGGTACTTCAGGAGACCGTGGCAAGGCGAATGTGTGATCGTACCGCTCCTCAAGTTCTTGTTTTATGATATGGTTCTGAGAATACTCTGATAATAATTATAATGAAAACTTTTGGATGTTACAAGTTGGCAGCAAGTTTGATTTTGCTTCAAGGGTTTGTTTGATGAATTCATCTGAGTTTTTTATGAAGAAATTTTTTTCATTACCTAATGTAACTGACTTATATGAGAGATTTTCATTATTTCTAAAATCAATTTCTTGTGGCAACGTCACCAGATAAACTAATCTCCGTTTAACAATTTAATAAATATGATTTTTTTTTTAATTCGCTCACTACTATCCCATGGATGATTGATTCTACCATTACATCGTCGTCAGATTGTAAGTAAACTTTATTCAGTCATTAATCTATTTCATGTCAATTTGATCTTTTTTTTGTTTCACTGTTTATCTGACCTTCCATTTTTTTTTTTTGCAGATGATGTGTCGACGCGGAGATCCTCGGTTGATTGAACAAATGGTTTTTAGGATGATCCATAAGAAAGATGGCATATGGAAGCGTTTGAACCAAGAAGCGTTTAGTATCATAGTAATGAAAAAAACACACATACAAAAGAAAGTAAAATATATTTCAAATAATAGGCTAAAAAAACCAAAACCAATTACAATGTAATAGATTAATCACCAACCAAAGAACAAAATGTCCTAAACGGATGAGACATATCATGAACAATTCAAATACTCAAGAAACATTTTAATGGGTTATTTTGTAAAATTCATGCATGCAAACTTTATAATCATTAATACTAAAAAAATTAAATCAAACCATAAAAATTTAAAAATCCCAATATTTAAAAAAATTGTTATTTTGTTCTCTTTAGTAGAGTTCATCAAAATCAAAGAGTATTCCTCAAAATCGATGAATACTAAGCAAACTAAGAATTCAACAAGGTATTCAACATTATCAAGAGAGGGTTTGATGTCACTATTGAGAGTTACGATTTATTTACAAAACGATTTAATGCAAATACCAACAATGCAATGGGGAAATCATATTAAAATAAATTTCCAAAACTGGATCCTACTTGATCAATTTGGTTAAGTATAAAAAATCAACCATATAATGCTTTGAATTTTTACTTCATTTGATGGGGATCATTTAATGCAGAAAATTATAATCCAAATTGATTATAACATTGGCTAGCTCAAAAAAAATATTTGTTACAGCTCAAAAAAAAATCAACCATATAAGCGTGGGCTTTTTTTCTTGATACATGAACATTCATATCAAAATTTCAAGAATCATATTAACACATATAAAACATGAAATTTTGATATTAGCCATTGTAAATGGATTAACATAACCATTACCTCATCTAAAACGGTTTTAAAACACCAAAACAGTTTAGGGTAATGTTTCTAGTCCATTTCCAGCAGCAAAACTCAAAAAACTGCATTCTTACATGCCAACTCATCGAGTGCACGAACTGACTCGCTGAGTTGGTTGAAGATAGGCATGGCTCGTCAAGTCCCCCCATGTACTCAGTGACTCCACTCAGCAGAATGCAAAAAACATGAGTTTTTTCAACTATTTGCATCAAGTATCAAGAAAAAAAGCCCATGCTTTGATACCCCTGTTGGGTTTTGAGCATTCTAACACTCCTATGGTGTACATGCAAACGTAGAAACCTTGGATCTATGTTTTCTCTAAAATACATGCAAATTTGATTTCCAAGGTTTACAACCTAACTAGCATGTTATGGGGTACTTGTAATATAAAACTTTAAGTAGAATAACATACCTTTCTTTTGTGGTTGATTGCTTAGAGTTTTAGAGCCTAGCACCAATAGTGTAGATGACTCAAGTGGTGTCTCAAATCACCCAAATCAACTTAGAAATACTTGAGAGAATATGATGCTTGCTAAAATCGGCCCACCCTTGTTTCTCACACACACTAGTGCTAATTCTAGAACCAAGGACCTCTTTATATACTACGGAGGATTAGGGTTACACCCTAATACCCATGACTCTTCATTTACCTAGGATCCATGGGTTAAAAGCTCAATAGACTATCCATGGACTTCCATATACTCTTAGCCCATCCTAAATAAATTTTATCCCATTCCATATATATATAAGAGTTCATATTTAATTAGCTTCTTTTCATCATTAAATTAATTCCAAAAATCAATTCTTGATCAACACTAGTTAAATAATATGATTTCATATTAATATATTATAACTTATATTATATTAATAGATCATAAACATCTTATTCTCAAAAATATATCGATACAAATTGTTAGGTGAAGTGCAACCCAAATGGACCATGCCGGGTCAGGTTAAGTTCATACCAAATATAGTTACAAACTTAGACACCTTATTCAACAGACATATGTGTCATTGGTCAATGTGGTAGTTGCTTATAGTGTCATGGTAATACCCATGGATGACATATGGGTCATGGGTCAATGTGGTAGTATGGTAATACCCATGGATGACATATGGATCATGGGTCAATGTGGTAGTTGGTTATAGTATCATGGTAATACCCATGGATGACATATGTGTCATTGGTCAATGTGCATGGTAGTTGCTTAGAGTGTCATGGTAATACCCATGGATAACATATGGGTCATGGGTCAATGTGGTAGTTTCTTATAGTGTCATGGTAATACACATGGATGACATATGGGTCATGGGTCAATGTGGTAGTTGATTATTATGTCACAGCAATAGCCATGGATGACATATGTGTCACTGGTCAATGCGGTAGTTGTTTATAGTCTACATCTTGTAGGTGCCATAATTTTTCCGACGAATCACGTCGTTTCAGTTCTTCAGTCTTATTTCAGTCACTTGCAATCAACCCTAATTTCAAAATTCCGAGTGTAAAGAAACCCTAAAATCATTTTTAGAGAATCGTTATCTTAGTTGAGGAATAATATTATGGAAGCCAGTACTTCTTTGAAGATGCAACACAGAAAGAAAAAGCAAAATGTTAACTGACATGCCATTTGAAGAGTCGAAAACTCTTAAGATCGATTAGATTCAACAAGTAAGAACAATCAAAGAGAAGATAAACCAAGAATGGGTCGAATGATTATTAATCACAACCTCAAAATAGCTCGACAAAGAACTGTTATTGTAGAGGTATGTAGGGTTTATAATGACACGATTACAAAACACGATGCATGCATGCACCTTAAATAGTAAAACCTGAATTATTAAACACGAGTGGACAGACCCAACTCGGTTATACAAAAGACTAAATACAAAGGCCCAAGAGACTCAACACTTTAATACTCTACAATCTCCTCCATTGCATCGATTGAGGCGAGAGTCCTTCATGGCTGAGTTTCCTTATGCACTTCAAAGACTTTCGAAATAACACCCAGCAAAACCTTGCGAACTTGGATATACCATAGAATCATATCCAAGAAGCACTTATTGTCACCTTTTTTGTTACGCATGTGCTTCTTGACCATATCCAAAACATACTCCAGGCAAGAGGTAGTGAACAAATGCTTATCAGCAAGAAAGAAGCAAGCCTTATAAAAGTCTGCATCGTTTCGTTCTTTCATCTGAAAGGCCACATACCATCTTTCCTTTTGTATTTTCCTAGGCTTTAATTTCTCAAAACTTTATGGGACTTCTTTAGAAAGAAGAATGGGCTTTGTTCGCAGCACAACAACAATCTCCACATCTATTTTGCCTACCTCTTGAATATACGAGATTAACATCGGCTTAAAGTGAGCAATAACAGGCTCATACTTCTATCCATCTCTCAGCAATAAGTTGTAAAGCATAATCCAGTCATAAGGATCGAGGCAAGGCAGATCAGCAAAAGTGAACTCGTGGACCTGACTAGAAGAACCTCTCATAACCTTCAACTTCACATTTAGCAAGCTGTCAGTTTCGACTGGACCGGTGACCTTCACTACTATAATCTTTTTAGCACGCCACGTTTTGTATTGTGGCTTCATATGGTTAAGGTAGAAGGAGAAAAGTAAGTGGTCTGCACTGCTATGTATAGATAGGACATTCATTACTTTCACGAAGCTGCGAAACTTGAAGGCTTTTAGAGTTATTGGTAGGTCTAGCTACGAATCTAGTGTATTCCGAAGATCGAATGACACAACTGGTTCCATCCAATACCGACTCGGCATATCCACAAATTCAATTTGAATTCGCTTCAGAGTCCACACTGGAAATAAGAGCTTTCGACTTTCCAACGTGACCTGAGCTTCGAGTTCAACTTTTTCCTTTGCTTCAGCCTCGCGATTATTCTCTGATGCTCATCCATCTGAGCTTCACGTTCCTTTCTTCTTTTCAGTTAATGTTCATCAGGCTCTTCATCTTCACTGTTTTCGATTATCGGTTCTTCACTGAAAAGTTTTTCTTTGCCTTTAGGTTTAGTTACGCTCTTGACAGTGGGCTTGACTTAAGGTTTGGGGTCTTCCTTCTTGGATTGTTTCACTTCTTCTCCACCTTGTTTCGAAATAGTGCTCGATTCCGGAACACCTTCCATTTTGTGAAGCATGGCAAAGACGAGCCTGAGTTTCTCAGAAAGATGCTTCTTTACCGTTATCATGATCATTGAATCACGAGGCTCAATAATATCTGAAAGCAGGCCATTAACATCAGCTATACAAATCTTCATAGCTACTTTGTCATATAGTAGATCATTGACTTGTTTTTCAGCATTGTCTAACTTGACCGTCAAGACTTTCAGCTTTTTAGTCTTTAAAGCAAGAGCATCCCTGATTTTGCTCTGAACAGATAAGTCATCCTAGAGCTTTGAAATCTTCAAGGAAATGGATGAATTAAACTCGGCATCGTTAGTTTTAAGACCAGTGCGAACCTCTTGAAGTTTCGCCTTCTCTGTTTTAAGGGTTGAGCCCAGGCTAGAATGACTTCATTAGCCTTCGTGGTATTGGACTCAAAGGATCTCTGGAACTTCTCCATGAATTCACGAGCATCAGTAATTAGTTTATCAACTTTTTAGTTCGTGTTGTTACAAATAGAAGCAGAAGCATCTATCGCCTTTTTCATCTTTTCAAGGTCGGCAGAGTTCTCTATCGTAATGGTCTTAAGAAGGGACTTTATCATGGCTTGCGAATCAAGATCACTGGATGATGCCTTTGAAACATGAAGCAACGAATCCAATTTTTCGTGAATCACCTTGAGTTAACCTCTCGTGACGGGAGCTTCATCATCACTCTCATTCCTGATGTTAAATGGATCGTAGGTGAATCCTGCGAAGCCGTCTTCATCATCACCGTAGATTATGTCCAGATCATTTTGGCAGAGAGGAGAAACGGGTGGTGTGGAATGAACAGCTGTGAAACCTGAAGCTCCTGCCCCCGACATCAGATGCGTTGACAGTAACAGGAGGCTCAACAGTTGACACTATGGTGGTGGTAGTGGAATTAATGAAAATAGGGGGTGGGGATTGTGAAACGCCCAAAGAAACAGGTGGGCATGGGACAATGGAGATGGGTGTTGAAATAGTGTCAGTTGGAGAAGGAATAGAGACATCTTGAAAGAAATCATTTGTAATAGGAATTGAGACAGGAATCATAAAGGTTACCTCAAGGCTCATAGTTTCCAACTCTGAAACCTTTGGTTGAGATGTAACATCTTCTTCATTGTGAACCTCTATGTGAATGTGAATATCTGAAACAGTTTGAGACTGCGAATCATCTTGATCACTTGGAGTTGGAGTTCGTGTACGCCAAGAAATCTTCTTGACTCTTGTTCTCTTTGGTGCTTTAGGTGGTGAGGATGTTTCAGCTTCAGGCTTTTGCTTTCCACCCTTCTTAGGAGATACGGATGGCTCAGACAGACCAACCTTCATGCCTTTCTTCTTCCCTCCCTTATTAGGTTTATCCACCTCGTCCAGTACCTTTCGCATTTCTTCTATCAATGGGCGAAAGCCTGAGAGGGGTTGAGTGTGATAGTATCGCAGCACTTCACTTGCAGCTGGCATGACATGAAGCATTGCTTTAGGAATCGTACCGATGAAGTTGAACTTCGAGTTGTCAGCAAGGATGATGTTGGTGGTGTGGAAGGTCTGGATAGAAGCCAAAGACTACCCTTCCAAATAGGGGATGTTCAACTTGTTAATCGCCCTTTGAACCACGATTGACCAGAAGCCAAAAACGACCCTTCCATTCGAGTGGTTGAGAGAGTAAACTGAGCCCATAGGACAGACCCATAGTCCAAGTTGATGTTGGAGTAGATTTCATACATCATGGTCATGAAGAACTTCCTCCCACAGTTCGAGCCAGTAACCTGTTGAGAAAAGCTCTTGAAGAGTAGCGTGAATAAGTCGTTCCACATCGGTGGCAAGTTGGGTTTTTTGAACTTCGAAACAGCATTGGTCGATTCCTTATAGCCTATCTGGAAAAACATCTCTAGAAATACTAAATTTGAGATGCTTTCTGGGTCAACTAGGTCACGACCCAGAGGAAGCCTGAGGAGCTGACAAAATATGGATTTTGTGATATCGTTTTTGTGGTTGTTGATTTCAAAGGAGACTAATTCTTCCCCTTTTTGATAACTGGTAGTTGAGTAGGCTTTTGAAGGATATGCCAGAGGAACGCTTTCGGATTTAATGATGGAAATGACAAGTGGAGAGTACTTTAAGAATTTAATGATGGGTTACAGATATTCATCGTATTTGGTGGGTTCGAGATGGAGAATCATGTTCTGATGAGCTTTGATGTTGAGGAGTGAAGATTGGCCCATGGTTTCTGCAACAGAAGGAGTCTATGAGGAAGAAGCCATTGATATGTGAGGTTAAAGAAAATGAACAGTAGACAGAGAAATATCGTCGGGGGATTTGTTTGCTTTTGAAAGTGGTAATGGTTGACTAAATCTTTAAGATCCTTTTATATGGTTTTGGAAGTGAGAGAAATCCATCGATTTTGTTTCATCGGTTACTGAAAATCGCCTAAAAAGGCATGACTGACAGCTGTGTCGTGTGTGTCAGGCATCGTCAAATCAGTGTCTATTAAAATTCTCGCGCCCAATATCATCCATTAATGTGTCGTTTCAGTTACGCGCTTTCACAGTTGATCCATTTGTGAACTTTCACAACGAATGCTAATCATCACGAAACTAATAGAAAATCTAAGTCCACTAACCAGACTTTGGAAAATCACTAGGATCTTCGTGCAAGAGTGTGCCAAAGATAAATAAATAAAGCAAAATATTTATGGGATATTAGTGACGTATTTATAAGACACAAAGTAGTGGATCCCGGGTAACGATCTCTTCCTTTGGAGTCAAGAGAGACTCTACAGTGTTTGTGTGGTTTCCCATTGAATTATGATCACTTGTTTGCTAAGAAATAGTGAGATGTATCTTTTGATTAGGCTTTTAAGGGTGGTTTAATCTTCAACCAAACTACAAAACTTGATATAAGTCAGAACGTTTGATGAAGTCTTTTCTGACTAGTGTAGCCATAAAAACAAGTATGCTTTTGAATTATTTTTAGTGACTGGGATTCGCATAGAAATCTCAAGAAAAATTAAAAACTAGATCTATTGGGTAGAAACGTCTTAGGTCTAGAACATCTCATTAAGATCATACAAAAAGAAAAAGATATTTCCTGGTACTAACCACGAAAGTGGACATTCGTTAATTTTGGGGTGAAATATCTAGAACATGTATATTGTTCACCGTCAATTCGTATAAGTGTGTTAGATTTTGGGTTTCACTCAATTTGTGGTGATAACGAATTTAAGATCATGAACATAGAGTTGGTTATAACCAAAAACCTCAGTGGTAATTTCTGAGAGTCTCAAGGATTACAATTGTGAGTTCAAATGTTGATGGACAAATGATATGAGGTGGCTCCAAAGAAAGATTGTACCTTTGTTATGCGAAAGTGACAAAGCAGGTAACTCTTAAGTCGATGTGGGAAGAGTCATGTAGCTCATGACTTATGCGAATTAAGATTCTTATTGGTAAGAAACGATTGGTGTTATCGATTCGTTAAGGCTTCAACATAAAAAGTCGTTGAGGCTTTGGACTACATGCAGTAGCATGCTTCTAGGGACACTTAACTAGTACATAGATAAGAAATTTTATACTAGACCCATCATTCGTAATTGATCACCAAGATTCTTGACATGAAACCTGCTCAATTATCCAATATTTTTGGTATTTTTGAAATAAGTAAAATAAAAGTGAAGAAAATAAAGAAAATATTTTTGTAATTTTGTTTTTATGAAAAAGAAGTAAAAAAAAAAAGAAATAAAATGTTTTTGGATTTTAATGTTTTGAAAAAAAAACAAATAAAATATTTTTAAATTTTCATTTTTCTAAAAAAGAAATAAAAACAGAATAAAAGAACAAAAATGTACAAAGGATAAACGAAAATTCCAAACCACGAATGAACAGTTGACTATAAGTCATTGCAAACATTCGCACCAATTCATAGTATGAACAGTTGGTTGCGAGTCACTGCGAGCGTTCGCACCGATTCCCAGGATAAAAGATGATTTAAAGTCACTGCGATCATTCACACCAATTCACAGGACAAACGATAACTACGAGTCACCGCGAACGTTCGCACCAATTTGCAGGCCAATCAAAAACTTATGACTGCGAAGGTGGTTTCGGAATAGACTCAGCTTCTATCATTCCTAAGCCTTCAAGAATGTGATTGAATGATTGTTCAGGCAAAGCTTTCGTTAAGATGTCGGCTAACTGATCAGTGGATCTTCCAAAGTGCATCTCGACATTTCCATTTTCTACATGATCTTTGATGAAGTGATACCTCAGTGCTATGAGTTTCGTTTTTGAATGTTTCACTAGGTTGAATGGTGCTTTCAGAGTCGCAGTATCAAGGGATTAATTTCATACTGATGCCATAATCACGAAGTTGACTCTGAATCCAAATGATTTGTGAAGTACAAGATGCATCGGCTATGTACTCTGCTTCATTAGTTGATAGGGAGACACAAGTTTGCTTTTTAGATTGCCAACTTACGAGTTTGCCATCAAGAAATTGACATCCTCCGGTTGTACATTTTCTATCTAGACCACAACCTCCAAGATCAGCATCTGAAAATTCTTGCACAAAGAAACCTGAACTCGAAGGGTACCAAATTCCCGATGAGGATGTTCGCTTGAGATATCTAAAGATATTCTTAACAGAAGTCATGTGAGGTTTGCGAGGATTAGCTTGAAAACTGACACAATAGCAAACAAAAAACATGATATCCGGACGACTAGCAGTTAGATACATCAATGACACTATCATCCGATGATAAAGAGTCATATCAGTTGTTGGTTTCTCTAGAGATGGAGTTAGTTTCATTTCGAATACCGTTGGAACCTTCACTTTTGAATCTCCCACCATTCCAAAATTAGAGAGTAAGGTCTTTGTATAAGATTCCTGATTGATAAAGATCCCTTCCTGACTCTGTCTTATACTCAAGCCAAGAAAAAAGTTAATCGGACCTAGGGGTGCAAACGAGCCAAGCTACTCGCGAGCTACTCAAGATCGGATCGTTAAAAGCTTGACTCAAAATTGATTTTAAACGAGCATGAGCCGAGCTCGAGCTTAATATTAAGCTCATTTATTAAACGAGCTCAAGCTCAAGCCTATGTCATTAAGCTTGATTAGGCTCGCGAGCCTAAACGAGCCTTTATATAATATAATTTAATATTATTTATATATATTAATACAAAAACATATTAGGGGAATTATGGATTTAGGGTATTAGTAAACAAGCTTCTTAACAAGCTCGAGCCGAGCTTATGCTTATTTTGACACGTCAGATAAAAAACGGGTCGAGCCCAAGCCCGAGCCGAGCTTGTATAATTCTTTATGAGCTCGAGCCGATCTCAGTACAAAGAAGCTCGAATCGAGCCGAGCTCGAGCTCGAGCCTTATATAACTTAAACGAGCCTGAGCCGAGCTCGAGCTTAATATTAAGCTCGTTTATTAAACGAGCTCGAGCTCAAGCCTATGTCATTAAGCTTGATTAGGCTCGCGAGCCTAAACGAGCCTTTATATAATATAATTTAATATTATTTATATATATTAAAACAAAAAAATCTTAGGGGAATTATGATTTAGGGTATTAGTAAACAAGCTTCTTAACAACATCGAGCCGAGCTTAAGCTTATTTAGACTCATCAGATAAAAAACGAGTCGAGCCCGAGCCCGAGTCGAGCTTGTATAATTCTTTACGAGCTCGAACCGACCGAGCTCGAGCTCGAGCCTTATATAACTTAAACGAGCCCGAGCGGAGCCTGGCCAGGCTCGGGCTCGGCTCGGCTCGTTCGGACCTATGGAACTCATCTCGAATTTTGTTTCCATCAGCTTTCGGAACTCAGCTGTTAAGCTGGGGTTAGTTGATCTGAAGATGTTGTCATCAACATAAATTTGGATGATCATCAAATGGTCACCGTCTTTCTTGCGAAAGAAGGTTTGGTCAACAGACCCTTTTTTTAGATTTATCCTAATTTAAAAAAAAAACAAGTTAGAGTATCGTACCAGGCTCTTGGAGCTTGCTTTAAACCATAGACTGCCTTCTCCAAAATGTAACAGTGATTCGGATATTTTTCATTTATGAACCCTGGTGGTTGTTCCACGTACACTGTTTCATCGAGTTCCCCATTTAGGAATGCACACTTGACGTCCATTTGATAGACTTCAAAGTTCTTGTGTGTTGCGTATGCCAAAAAAGTATGAACGAATTCTAACCTTGCAACAGGTGTGGTAGTTTCTTCATAGTTAATGCCTTCTTCCTAACAATAACCCTTTACTATGAGTCACGCCTTATTTCTTATCGCATTGCCTTCCTTATCCATTTTGTTGCGAAATACCCATTTAAGACCAACAACAGAAGCATCCTTCGAAGTGGGAACTAGTCTCTAGACTTTGTTTCATTCAAAGTCATTGAGCTCCTCTTACATTGCTTGCACCGAATCATAATGATCAAGAGAAATTTGAACATTTTTATGTTTAATTTTGGAGATAAACGAATTGAACATGCAAAATTCCATTTTAGAGAATAGTGCAGTTCACTTCGCCTTTTGTTGAGCTCTCATAAGATTGCCTGAAGACGAATCTCCAATGACTTGAGCTTTTGGATAATCTTTGGTCCATTTAGCTAATGGAAGCTAGTTTAGATCATATGATGGATCCAATTCCGCATTAACTTCTTCAAATCCTGGTTGTAGATCTGAATCATCATTCGCATTTCCATTCTCCCTTTAGAGTGATATATGATTGTTATCTTTTGGATTCAGATTCTCCCCATGGAAAGGTGGCTCTAAGCTAAAATCAAGGGTTTCATTCTCCCCCTAACAGGTATACCATATGAGGAGGGTGAAGTAGAACCCTTCCCCTGCGATGTAACATTCGCATCTGTAGGTTGAACTGGAACTTTAGGATTTTTCATAGTGGTGTGTTCCTATTCCATTTCTTTCGCAGCATCATCAATGATTTTCCTCAGTTCATCTTCTTTGTTTTTTATTAATTTGGACTCGGAGGAGATTGCTCTCTTTGGTTCATCAAATAATTTTAGGAACTTCTTGTAAAGGTTGGAGAGTGGGATGGTAGCGGGATTTGGTTTAGGGATTATCTCCTGTGTTGGACTGTCATTCTTCTGAAACTTCTTCGTGTAATTATCGTTGAACGTAACATAATAGGTTTCTTCAATCCTGTTGGATCTTTTGTTGAGAACCCTATATGTTTTAGAATTTAGAGAATACCCTAGAAAGATACCATCATCATCCTTCACATCGAATTTGTTCTTTTTCTCCTTTAACTTGAAAATGAAACACCTCGAACCAAAAACATGGAAAAACGTGACATTAGGTTTGGGTGAAGCAAGCAGTTCCTATCACATCCGCCCAAAAGTAGAGTGACAGATTTGCGAACGACAACATGGTTCTCGCAACTTTGTACAACGAACGGTTTCATCTTTTGACAACCTCGTTTTGTTAAGGAGTGTAAGGAGCTGAAAAGTTGTGAGTTACTCATTTAGCAGTCAGGAATTCTTCAAATGCTTGGTTGTTGAATTCCAGACCATTGTCACTGCGAACATTACTGTAACGACCCAATTTTCATGACTAAAAATTTTCTTTTAAAACATTACTAAAACCACATTTATAAGAACCATATCATAATTCATAACATAATTTCATAATATTAATTCCAAACAGAACTTCTTATCAGAGTAAAACATTCCCAAGCTAACTGGCTATGGTGTGTGCACTTCATATATTCAGAGGCTTTTGATTCATGCATGGACTCCAAACTGTAGATCCACTCTTCCAAAGCCTATTCCTTACGTAAAGTGGCAAACTTTACGTGTAGCTAAGGAGATCTAGGATCAAAATACTATAAACTAGGGTTTAAGACAAAGGGGCTTAACAATCAACCCATAGACTGATGCTTTATGATTCTCTAGGCCAAGATACACTTAGATCTGATGTAGCAACTTCAGATCTGGGCTTCTAACTCGAAATGGTTCTTAAACTTGCCATAAAAGCCCCAAATCTCATGATAAAGGTTGACATAAATGCAAAAGAGTAAAGGTAGCGGCTCATTACCTTCAAATGCTCTGGAAAATCCCACAAACTCTGTATCTACTACAAATCCTTGAATCCCCAATGGTTCCTTTCTTCCTTCTTCCTTCAAATCACCCAAATTGGCAAGAAAGCTTGAATGAGCAACAATGGAGGCTTAGGGTTTTGGGTTCTGGACTATAGGGGCTGCAAATGAGCCCTAGGGAAGAGAATAAGATGCTTAAATAGGGTACCAAGTTCCGGAATTAGGGTTTCGCAACCCATACTAGACTCGCCGAGTCCACTTGCCGACTCGGCAAGTCGGTCACTTACTTTACACCCGGATCCCGCTCCGACTCGCCGAGTTCCTCCTTGGACTCGACGAGTCGACCCTCTTTAACTTATGGTTTTCCTTTCCTTTCTTGACCTTTCTGATTTCGGGTGTTACAACTCTCCCCCACTTAAACTAAACTTCGTCCTCGAAGTTCTCTATGGTCAACTGACCTGCAATCCGCCTCAAACACCCTACCTAGTGACTTTAACCCTTTTTTCCATCACTCCAGCCACTCTCAGTGCTGGACACTACTGCTGGTACATACTGAATGCTTCTTATTTCCATAACTTGGGGCTGAGCACCCGTCCCAGCGAATGGGTCAGATAATCCTTCGAGTGAAAGATTCATCCCTGCAACGGTTAACACTTATAAGAGAGCTGCGCAACAAGGTCAAACCCTCCCCTCTGAGATTATCCAACCCTGCCGTGAGTGGCGTAGCACCCTCTATCAACTTGCTGCCTCTTACCGTACTTCCTTGTCGTTACTGCCTCTGATTGAAATTTCTATTGCCCCTCATCCGCCTACCGGATGCACTGAGACCACCCTGGTCCAACTAATCTGCTGATATCTAGGTTACCGGACTCCCACCGGTCACTACACTCCATCACAATCTCCTAGTCGCTTCCAGCGACTTCTGAAGATACTTCAATTATCTGTAACTGCTCTATCCACTCTGCCGCTCATACTGAAACGATGTTGTTGGAACCAGCCTGCTTATCTCCCATCTGACTACTCAACTCCCACTAACTCGAGCCTTTCATCCTGAAAGAAAAGCTACCTGCCTAACTATCCTTACAGATCACTTATACTTGGCAGAAGACTCAACTGATCCTGCTGAGAGGGACTTGCCATTTCCAAATCAACCAACTATACCATCAGCACTTGCATTCCAACACACATACTAATACTGACCATCACACTGCAACTATCCGAAACACTGAACTGCCTGCAACACTGAACTGCCTGAAACACTGAACTGACTGAAACACTAAACTGCCTGAAACACTGAACTGACTGAAACACTGAACTGACATATGGCTGCTTCCCAAAATATCTCAAGACCTTCCTGGTCTCCAATCACCTGTCGGTTATCTGCAACACCGAGCTCCAACTCAACTATGGAGTCCAAGGACTCCTCACTTAGTCGCTCCCACGACTTCTGAATGAAATCTTTCTTTGGAACTAGTTTTCACTAGTTATTCTGTCACTGTGGCTCTAACAACCTCCCGATCCAACCGACCGAGTCCATATATCGAACCCTGACATCATCAAATCCAAGGCTAAAAATGATGGCCCCCAGACTAACGGTAGCCCTTAACATACACGAACCCAAACGGTCCACCGCTTCTCTGATCTCATAACTGAGGTGACGATCTACTGACAAATCGCCGACTTAACCATAACTGGACCATTTGGGAAATTCGAAATCTAACCCGTGGATTCCCATATCCTCATTGCTGCACCTGAACTGGTGGGTACTACTGCTTTCCCCGCGTCCAACAACGCGCTCATGCTGCCTACCAACCTGATAAAGGCCACGGCTACACCCACGGACATACAACTCTCTAATACTATCTGGCTGCTAGTGAATGCTACGACTACCCCCGTAGACTTACAACACTCTACTAATATTTGACTGCTAGTGAATTCTACGGCTACCCCCGCAGACTTACAACACTACTACTACTATCTGACTGCTAGTGAATGCTACGGCTACCCCCGTAGACTTACAACACTACTACTACTAACCCGAGGACATCCTGAATATCCCTAGTCCTGCTAGCGATTCCTTATTCTGATTTCTCAAAACCAGCCCTCAGTCATCGAATACTGCATCAACCTCGACATCTTATATCCTTGATATACTTAGCGTTTCGTCGAGGAATTCATCGGCTTGGTTCCCAAACCAAGCGTCTACTAATCCGGATACATGAAACTATTGTTGGGAAGTTTCCAAACTCCCAACTCCTAAATCTACACAACCCTGCATGCTGTCTCTGCCACTGGCTACTAACACGGAAGCATCTCTTGCTAACCGTTCTCAAGATCCTCATTCCGACTCTCTAGAGTCCTACAGGTGATCCTCCAATCCTGGATTCCCAACCAGCTACTAACCATCTCGATTTCATGAACTAAATATTGGGAAGTTCCTCAAACTCCCAATCCTGAGCTCCCCAATACATCCATCGTTGTGCTACTATCTTTTCTTCTCAGAGGCCTCGTACTCATTTTGGGTCTACGTGTTCTTATCCTTGTATACTCGGAGGGTTCTCCCCCACTTGGATCTGGCTAACTCCTCACTACTCACTGGTCGAAAGGATTCCCCAACCTTCCTTCCATGAAAAGGGGCAATCTGCTGCCCGCCCACGTTTACCTTTGTTGGCGCTCCAACTAACCCTTACCAAATCCGAACCATTCCTGCTTAATTAATCGAGCACTCTTCAATCCTTCACTGTACCTACTTAGTGACTGCATCCTGATAACTTGCGTTTAGGGTGAACATCTCTAACCCACTTCCTTACCAACCGCTAGCTACTCCACTAGAAGCTCTAGATTGTCACCACTGAGAATATAACTGATCATTACCCAACTAACACCTTCCACAAGTAGTGAGGCACTACTGAATCTTACACATACATGCTACAGTCACCGCATCTGAAGTAAGCTGATCTAGAGGGAACGACCTTCAATTCACCATTCTAATCCAAAGGTATGCAAATGGCATATAACTTAACCATAGGCAGGTAATATAATACCCCAACACATATGCTTATTGATATCAATGCAGCAACATAACAATAATATCATGATTAATAATTGACAGGAAGGTAAAAGATACGTACCCCCAACATCCAGTGTTGCCCAAATCCTTGTTGAAATCATCCGGAATACTCTGCTCCAAGCCGTGGGCGCCCTTGCCCGGCCTCGGCAACAGCTGGTGGTACTCGAAGTCATAGGAGCAGGAGCTATCACCTGCTCTGCTGTATACAAACTCGGCCAGTGGTCCTTCTTGTGGCCCCTCTGACTGCAATGGAAACATATCGAGTCAAGTTCCTGGGCGATGGTAACAGTACAATCTCTGCTAAAATGGCCAATTCGGCCGCACTGGAAACATCCAGCATCCCCACCACTTCTACGTTTGCACGCACCCTTGTGCATCCTACCATACTTCCCGCATCGACTGCGGCTCTGATAGTCCCTTGTTCTCAAATCCGACCCCTTGGGCCTCTTGCCCGAACCTTTGGCTACCTGAGTCTCATTCGTTTTCCTCTTCCTTTCCGACTCCCTGCCCGCCTCTCGCTCCTGCATTACCTTGTCGACCCCATCTGTCGTCTGAACAACAGATGTCTAATCCTGGAGCATCGCGGTCAACCTATCAGTGATCCTCCCGACCATGTCGGGCAGATCCTCGAAAATGTCTCGCGAGACCTCCTCAACTATCCAATCATGCAGAGGTCTCTCTTGGAGACAGGGTGCCCCACTCACACCTGTCCCTTGATGGAAAAAACTAGAAATGGGATCTCCCTCCCTGATGGATCCCTGATCTCCATAAGCATCAGGCTCTAGACGAACCCCAAACTTTCCTGAAACTATCCCGACCCTAAAGGCCTCAAGATGATTGTCCATAAGATCAACAATGGCCTCTCTAACCGAGCCGAAAATCACTGGAGTCTGATCAATGATGTTGCACATGATCTATGCGGAAATGAAATCCCTCATCCGATCATTAAGCTGCCCGGCTCCAGAATCCAAGCTAGACCCCTCCCCGGTACCTGAACTGCTAACTGGTAACTCGCGCAATGCCACCATGCTGAAAATATAACACTTCCCGATCAATATACACACCGATGCTTAGGGATTCCTCACACACTCTACAAGTTCCCTGGTCTTGTCTCGACCCCTCTTGACTCGAGTACGGATCCTCTGCTTTCAGTAGTACGGGCCCATACTACCTTCCACATCTATCCGTACTTTCCTCAAGAGTTACCTCAACTCCACCAAGTCACTCTCCTGCTACTGATCTCTACTACTACCTTCCTAGGCTTGCCCTAGGGAACCTCTGACTCCACACAAACCAGTCCTCAGCTGCTGAAGGCCTCCTTGTAATGCCAATTAGCCACCACCTGAATACCATCACATGCAATGAGGCTCGGATAATCCTTCAAGTAAAAGACTCGTCCCTACAACGATTAGACTCATACGAGAGCTGCATAGTAGGGCCAAATCCAGCACTCTGAGATTATTCAACCCTGATCACATGTGATGTGACGTATTCACCTAATGGCTAACTCCCATCACTCAGAGTCACATAGAGCACAAAGCAAGCAGCATTCGGATAAAGGGAACATACTCATGCGAAACTATGCTCATTACGAGAGACTGTACTAGCATACAATTCTAATCTCATACTATCAGGCACAACCCACATAGGCTATCCTACCTCTATCTACTCAATACTGGCATGCAATTCTTATCAAGCTAAAACACATAAAGTAGGCACATAAGGCATCATCCTAGATCCTTAGTCCTATACTAGCATGTTGTTCTACTGAAACCGAAACTGAAACTGATAACATAAACTTGTATGGGTAATTTGGGAGTACTTACTTGAGCTCGGCTGATTGCATGCACCACACCCTTTTTCTCCTTTCAAAGTTCTTTTATTTCTAAAAATTTCTTATCGCTTTTTCTAAAACTCTTTTCTTTCCTCAAAAATGCTTTTCGAAAATGTTTTTCTTTTGAAAACCTTTTTACCGTTTTCCTTAGTTTGAGTCCAGACACACTCTCAAGTATGTCTGAATCCCTCAAACCAAGGTTCTGATACCAACTTGTAACGACCCAATTTTCACGACTAAAAATTTTCTTTTAAAACATTACTAAAACCACATTTATAAGAACCGTATCATAAGTCATAACATAATTTCATAATATTAATTCCAAACATAACTTCTTATCATAGTAAAACATTCCCAGGCTAACTGGCTATGGTGTGTGCACTGCAACGTCTTCGAGCTCCTCTGTTAAAAACTGAGTACCTGAAACCAAAAACTGAAACCGTAAGCACGAAGCTTAGTGAGCTCCCCCAAACTACCACATACCATACAATAACATATAAAAAAATATTGGGCCTTGCCCACTACATCGGACCGAAGTCCGGAAACTGCATCGAACTGAAGTCCGGAACTAACTGCATCGGACCGAAGTTCGGAACTAACCGAGACCTTGTCCCATGCATCAGACCAATGTCCAGAACTAACTGCATCGGACTAAAGTCCGGAACTCACTTAATCATAACATATCATAACATGTCAACTAGCATGAACACATATACTGCATATTGCATCAGAACAAAGTCCGGAACACATAACACAAAACATGCTTGAATCACAAAGACATCAAGCACCCTAACTACTGCATCGGACCGAGGTCCGGAACTAACTGAACATAGCATAACATATGCATAGCATATAACATGAACACATATACTGCATGCTGCATCAGACCATAGTCCAGAACACATAACTCATATCATGTATGTATCACAAAGATACCAAGCATACCGAACTACTACCTCAGACTGATGTCCGGAACTACTACTAACTAAAAGGGCCGGCATTGTGGCCGTAGACCCGTTCCTACTGGAAGGAAACTCACCTGCACTGCTAGAGTTTTTGCTAATACCCTTCTAACTGCTATTAGACACTCTTGAACTGCTGCTCCAAAAACTCCCCGATCTACTAATACCAAATATAACACTTAGTCTAAATGCCCTCCAAAAGTCAACTAAGTCCACTTTGGTCAAAGTCAACCCTCCAGGTCAACCCTACTCTTCGAGTCTGCCTACTGACTCGCCGAGTTCATACACTTAGAATCCTTTCATTCATGACTCGACTCGCCTAGTCAGCCCCTGACTCGCCGAGTCTACCGATTTTCGAGTCCTGACCTGTCCAACTCGCTGGGTCCCCACTCAACTCACTGATCCGAGTCTTAACTCGAAGGGTTTGGGGTTTCATGACTAGACTCGCCGAGTGCAAGAACAAACTTGTCGAGTCCAAGACAATCTTCAACAGACTCGCCGATTTGTTCATCCAACTCGTCGAGTTCATCTTCATCTTCATACTACTCGCCGAGTCCACTCAAAGGACTCGTCGAGTCTATTCAGTCCTTCATATATTCAGAGGCTTTTGAGTCATGCATGGACTCCAAACTGTAGATCCACTCTTCCAAAGCCTATTCCTTACGTAAAGTGGCAAACTTTACTTGTAGCTAAGGAGATCTAGGCTCAAAATACTATAAACTAGGGTTTAAGACAAAGGGGCTTAACAATCAACCCATAGACTGATGCTTTATGATTCTCTAGGCCAAGATACACTTAGATCTGATGTAGCAACTTCAGATCTGGGCTTCTAACTCGAAATGGTTCTTAAACTTGCCATAAAAGCCCCAAATCTCATGATAAAGGTTGACATAAATGCAAAAGAGTGAAGGTAGCGGCTCATTACCTTCAAATGCTCTGGAAAATCCCACAAACTCTGTATCTACTACAAATCCTTGAATCCCCAATGGTTCCTTTCTTCCTTCTTCCTTCAAATCACCCAAAATGGCAAGAAAGCTTGAATGAGCAACAATTGAGGCTTAGGGTTTTGGGTTCTGGACTATAGGGGCTGCAAATGAGCCCTAGGGAAGAGAATAAGATGCTTAAATAGGGTACCAAGTGCCGGAATTAGGGTTTCGCAACCCATACCAGACTCGCCGAGTCCACTTGCCGACTCGGCAAGTCGGTCACTTACTTTACACCCGGATCCCGCTCCGACTCGCCGAGTTCCTCCTTGGACTCGACGATTCGACCCTCTTTAACTTATGGTTTTCCTTTCCTTTCTTGACCTTTCTGATTTCGGGTGTTACAATTACGAACCAACTTTCGTAGTTGAAGCTTTATTTGCTTTATGAAGTCTTTGATCTTAGAAGTGGCTTTTGATTTCTCTTTAAGAAAATACACCCAAGTAAGTCTAGCAAAATCATCTACAATAAAAAGAATATATTTATTACCATAAATGCTTTCAATTACAGAAGGGCCACAGAGATCTATATGCAAAAGTTCAAGTGGCTCAATGACTTGCATATTCATGATTATTGGATGACTTTTCCTGCTCTGTTTTCCCATTTCGCAGGTTGCACAAATATGTTCTTTGTCAAGCTTCAGAAGTGGTAACCCTCACAAATGATCACCAAGAACATGCTTGTTGATATCTTTAAATTTGAGATGAGAGAGTCTCTTGTGCCATAGCCAGCTGTCATCAATAGAAGCTTTCGCAAGTAGGCAGATTGCAGGCTTCCCTTTGATGGGTTTCAGATTTAGCGGATACATTTCACCTTTGCGTTCTGATTTTAGGAGCACTGTCTTAGACTTCTTCTCAATTATCTCAGATCCTTCGTCATTAAAAGATACTTTTAGTCTTGTTCCCATTGCCAACTACGACACACTAATGAGATTGTGTTGCAGTCTTTCCACGTACGCGACCTTACGAAGTGAAAACTCTCCATTAGTTACCATCCCATAACCTTTTATTTCACCAAGATAATTTTTTTCGTATTTTACTCTGCCTCCAACCTTCAGTGCTCTGAACTCTCGCAGTTCCTCCTTCCTTCCTGTCATGTGACGTGAGCAGCTACTATCGATGTACCATTCGGAGTCAAACTGCTTGTCACTTATTACCTGCGAAAGGTAATCAGGTTTAGGAACCCAAAGTTTTTTGGGCCCTCGTGAGTTTTTCACAGGAAAAGAAATATCAAGATCAACCAAATAAGTACGTTATATTAACGTTGTTTTATCTTTCCTTTTCATTTAAAAAACAGTTATCCTTTTGTATTTAGAGTTCACATCCTTGGTGGACGGTTTCTTTTGTTTATTTTGGATTTGTTTTTTAACCACCTTTTTCCCAACTATCTTAGGATTAGCTTCGGATCTTTTGAAGGGAGCATCAGGCTCCGAAACTATTTTTCCTTTACCTTTAACATCTTGCGATGTCTTGGCTGAATGCGAACCATTCTTGTTAGGAAAGTAGTGAGAGTTAGATTTCTACACAGGTTTCACTTAATTTGGAAAGAATGGTTTTTGCAAAAAAAAAAAAAAAAAAAAAATTGATTCCAGACCTTTGGAGACTTATTATGATGAAGACTCTTAGGATTCGTATGTGAAGAGACTTTCACATTTAGATTGGCTTTTTATTTATGAGTGATATTGGGGTTCTTGGACTGCTAGAATTGCTTTCTTTCCTTGAGGTATTGTTATATCTAGCATTCATGTGTGGTTTTTGAGCTGCAAACTGCTCAGATGATTTGTGAACGTTAGCCATCGTTTTTGGCTTTCTGGTAGGGGTTTCGGTCCGAACAGACTATGTTTCACTTGGAACGTTCTTAGTTCCACTTGGACTTACCTTTTCATAGCTTGAATTGACTGTGTTTAGGGGTTCTGCTATGTATCTGCTCTTTGTTCTCCATGAGGTCATTTCAAATAGACCTTTGGTTGCGTCTGCATTATCGATTGTAGCAGACCAGAATTACTCATCACATTCATCTTTGTTGTCATCTTTGACCAAGGACATTAATTCAATTATTTGATTTTTGTGCAATCCTTTAGTTGCAAAATTTTGGTTAGGAACATTTTGGACTTGAAGAAAAATAGTTGCTTTGGCTTTTAAAACTTTAGGTTTGTTTTTAGAAATACGTGCAAACTCAACTGAATCTTCAGAAATTAGGACTTTCGCAGGAATAGGCTCATTTTTAACAAACTCAGAACAGTCAACCTCATCCTCCATAGAGATTTCACTCATATCACTTTCATTGTCGAATTCAGAAACATTTTCAACATCAAGTTTGTTATCTAAATTTAACATGGTGCTTAATGAGTCAAGTTTCTGCATAGTTTGGGATTTGATTTTCTCTTTGTCTTTTTCATCCAAAAGTTGTTTGAGCATGTTTTTATCATCTTTGGACTTAATGAATGATTCGATTTTGTCCAGTCCAACTCTTTACGCATCTGAAGTTTCATCTGATGAGATGATGGATTTGCACTTGTACAAGTCAATGTTGATTTCGTCCTCTTTGAATTCGAGAAAGGGCAAAACCATCTTGTGAATTTTCTCTCCAATCCCACAATTAAGATGCAACTAAGTGACATCGAAATAAAGTCTTTTAGCAATCAAACAAAAAATATTACGCTGTTTTAAAAGACTCAAATTATCTCTTTGTAAATAAATAGACTCATCCCTAGACTTAGACAAATCAGTATCCAACTTTTCAATCCATATGTGTCTCTCTTCACTTTTCGACGAAACTCTGCTGATTTGATCGGTTAAGTTAGAATTTGTTAAGCGAGTTTGTTTTAAACTATTATTGAAACTTGAAAAGTGTATTTTCAGTCATTTAATTCAGTTTCATATCTGGACACATGAATATTCAAAGATTCAAGAATGGAGTTTAGCTTGCTGATGACCTGCTCACATTCTCTTATTTGCTCAGCAACTGGTTTCGCAGCAAAACAGTTATGAGCACCCCGTCCACCATCAGTTGTGTATCCTCTCATCTCTGACACCTCGCTTGTAACCATCAAACATCTTCCACCAACCTGTGAACCTTCTTCCTTGGCTACGAAGCTTCTCCCTTGGGTAGGTCTGAGCACCTCTTCATCTTTAGAGTCAGTCGACCAAACCTCTACTCTGCTAAACTCTTCTTCAGGTTCGTTTTCCTACACAATTAAATCAGACATGGTGTTATCGTTATTCTTCTTCTTCTTAATCTCCTCCAGCTTTCGGAGATGATAAGCTTCATCATCCTCTCCCTCTTTCTTCTCATTTAATCTTCTCAGCATACACTCCTTGGCTAGATGGTTTTTGCCATGATAGTAGTTATAATCATAGCCAGAGTCTCCCATAAGCTTCTTATCCCTCTTCGCTTCTTCTTTCTGAGAGTTATTCACACTCTCCTCCTTTACCTTTTCAGAGCTATAACTGCCCTACCAGTTTCAGTTCTTATTTTTACCAAATTTCTTCTTTGCGAATCTCTTGGGGTTGGATACCATTAAAGTGAATTCCTCCTTAGAGAGTTCGCAGTTGAAGAGATCAGACTCCGAATCATCACCATCCACAACCTTTTTACCCTTTACAACAAAGGACAATGATCCCATACTAGAAACAATCTTACTTTCTTTCGTCACTTCAGCTTCATGTAACTTCAGTATTCCATCAAGCTTCGCCAATGTGTAGTTCTTAAACTGCTCATGCACCTTCACTGTAGAAACAACTGCCTTCCACTCAGATCTGAGTCCATTCATGAACGTGACTTTTTGCTCGATTAGTAAACGTATAATCTTGTGCTTCATCATCCTACTTAGAAGATGATTATATCTGTTGAAAGTTTGATCTAAAATCTTTTCTGGATTTTGCAAAAATTCTCCAAACTCAGAGAGAAAAAGAGTCTGGGTAGTATGCTCGACATCAGCATCAATTGAGTACAATTCCTTAAGCCTATCCCATGTGGCTTTTGTTTTGTCATACGAACTAACCAAACAGAAAGTGTCTGGTGGCAAGGCAAACCTGATGATCCTCATTGCTTTAACATTGCTTATCAATTTGTCCTTCTCATCCCATGATATATCTGTTACATCAACAAGAAGTTTGTTGTACTCTTGTTGAGTCTTAATTTCTATTCTTTTTCCTGTATAAGTGAATGTATGAACAATAATGGCTTTCTAGATCAAATAACCATTGTCTTCAACCCGAGGAAATAGTCTTCAAAATGTAGTTCCTATACTTCATAATCATTAGGAAAAAGAATGGGAATTCTGGTTGTAGATCTAATGTTGCTAGAAAGATGTAACGACTTAACATGAGAGTCATCAACTATGTTAAGAGATTAACAAAACATGTATGAATCAAATGTGTAAACTAAATGGTTTTTGGGTAGTATAAAGATCAAAGAACAGTTTCAATAACAACGATGACGGCTGAACCAAATCCTATAATAGCGGAAACCCTAAAAACTCTCTCAACAGAAGAGATGCGTATAGATTACACAGTCTCTAGCTCTGCTACCAATTGAAGAGTCGAAAACTCTTAAGATCGATTAGAATCAAAAGGTAAGAACAATCAAAGAGAAGATAAACCAAGAATGTGTCGAACGATTATTAATCATAACCTTAGAGGCGCTCGACAAAGAATTGCTACTATAAAGGTGTGTAGGGTTTATAATGACACGATTATAAAACATGATGCATGCATGCACATTAAATAGTAAAACCCTAATTCTCAAACACGAGTGGACAGGCCCAACTTGGTTATACAAAAAACTAAATACAAAGGCCAAAAAGATGCAACCTTTTAATACTCTACACCATTGGAAGTGATTGAGAAGATAATAGTCGAGGTGGAAAAACTTTTAGCAAATGGCGCTTTCAAGATGAAGGTTGTTTAAGTTTCATCTTTAATTCTTCTAGTACATGTGTATATTTGATTTGTGCTTATAGTTAGATGCCAATATTGGATTACGTTTTTGTCATTGGTCTGATGAGATATATGCAGTTGTTAACTAATACAAAGAGTTGAGAAACCCAAATATTATGTTTAGGGATGGATTGGTATGTTGTTATCTGCATAGTATTAATTTGTTTCTTATTATGCATTACTTTAACTAGAAATTGAGTGTTTAATTTTTTTTTCAGATGAAGTTATTTTTGTTGGAAGGTGATGAAGGGAAAACGATGCTTATAGAAGTATCTACATTGGGACATTTGGATGCAACATTTTTCTTGGGAATGATGATGATGGAAGAACGCAGACAGATGAAGCAGGAAGTTGTGGACATGTTGAAGGATACTTACTGCAGAATAAAAGGTACTTGGAATCTTAGAGCAATTTGTTCCAAGGTTCATCTATTGGGTTTTAAGCACTATAACACTCCTATGGTGCACATGCAACCCTAAATGCTTTGGATCTATGTTTTCTCTAATTATACATGCAATAAAATTTCCAAAGCATGAAGCCTACAACTAGCATACAATTTGGTACATGAATCATAAAATCAAGTTAGAAGAATACCTCTTTATTATAGCTTGTAGTTTTGGCCTTTCAAGAGCTTAGTACCTCAAGTGTGATGCCTCAAATGGATCACAAACAGCATGAACAAAGGTAGACTTTGAGAAAGAGGGTGGAGCACACAAAATCATTTATATGAACTCTTAGAACACATGTGGTGACCATTTTGGCCAAGGGGTGACATTTATATAGTATAGGATTCCAAGATTCATGGGTAAACCCTAATCCATACACTTGGGTTTTGATCCATATCTCATGTGGGTTAACTCTTATGGATACTTACATAAACTTAGCCCATCATGGATTAATAGCCCAAACACTATATATCACTGATTTACATAATCAGTCGTCATTAATTTAATTAGTCTCTTTTGATCACAAAATTAATTTCAAATTAATTCTTGATCAATAATAATTAAATAATATGATTTCATATTAATATATTATACTTGTAATATATTATTAAATCATAAATAACCTCTTTCTCAATTATCCATCCTATCAGATTGTTTTGGTGAAGGCAACCCAAATGGACCATGTTACTCTCAGGTCGAGTACATACCAATTATAGTTATGGGCTTAGACACCTAATCCAACAGTCTCCCACTTGGATAAGTCTAATAACTATTATTGCAAGTACTACTCCAAAATCCCGACTAGCAATCATAGCTCTTAAAAGCCGTTGTCAAACTCTGACCCAGTCAAATGACGCATTAATTAGATGAGGGATCATATATTCCTCCATTCTAGATATCGTATGAGCTGAGACATGGATTATAATTGTTCTCTCTGTTCATGTGATTTTTCCCGATTTCCGATTTATGACGACCGACTAATTGAAAAAATCAAATCAGTCCAGGCTTGGCCAAGCACTTAGGGTTGTCATCACTAAATCATCGAGGGGCCCACAAATATCGCTTTTTATCCCACATTGGGTAAAAGGAATGGATAAACTTTGAATCAAATGCTTGCTTGTACTTATTCATCAAATCACAAACAACAATATGTTTTATAACACCAAGTTACTGGTGTGTTTACATATGTCCATGTGCAACCGACTTGTAAACTACAACTCACATGTCTTGGTTTCAAGAATATATGATATTATCGTCTCACAATCACTCGTAATAAAATCCATGAAGTGATTCAGATGAGCGTGGGTTTAATCCAATATTGGAATCTTATTCCATAAGTACTCATGAACACTGCATCAAACTTGTGCTATGTCTAAACGCGTTTAGACAATCTACAGACCCATTCATGACAGTCTAGCTTCAATACCTACTTCCAAAGTATGATCGACTGTGGATAGTTTTAATAACCTAGTTATTCAGGAAGTAAATGATGGGTTTGAGCCATAAGAACTTTCCTATGTGCACATGCAAACCCTAATGCTTGGATCTAGGTTTCTCTAATTGAACATGCAATGTATCCAAGGCTTACAATTCTAGATCTAGTGAAAACAATTGAATCATGTCATATGAAATCAGATCTAAAAGAATACCTTGAGTTGCTTGCTTGAAACTTCTTGTTCTTGGAGCTTAGAGTCACAATTGCCACTCCTCTAATGGCTTACAAACACCAACTAGCAAGAGGATGATCTTGAGAGAGAGGAAGTGAGAAATCGGCTCTGGGGTTTCTTCCTTACAAGAGTATATCCGATTTCCCTCACCCAAGGGGTCTATTTATACTATGAGATACTTGGGTTACACCCTTAACCCTAATTGAATAACTTAGGCCCTAAGCAATCCAAAGATCCTCAATGATATGAGGCTTGGACGATTTTAAGGTATCCTAACCCTAAAATCCGTCCATCCTAATATCCATAAGGATACATAGCCCAAAACACAACTATCACACATTTGACAGTTTATGCCCCTTTATTTAATTAACCTCTTTAAGTCACCAAATTAACTCTCAATTAATATATAACTTATATCAATCAAATAATATTATTATTCCTTTAATATATTACTCTCATAATATATTAACAATAATATCTCTTCTCTCTTTATAAATCATCCTGTCAAGTTGCTATGGTGAAGGCAACCCAAAAGGACCATGCACAACCGGGTCAAGTACTTACCAAATATAGTTACAGCCTTAGACACTAATCCAACAGTCACCCACTTGGATAAGTCTAGTAACTATATATGCAAACACAATCCGATTAGCAATCGTAGCTCTCAAAGACGCTATCAAACTCTGATCTTATCAGTATCTTGTCCTTTAGATAAGGGATCGTACAGTCCTCTGTTTAGATATTGTGTGGACAATCTTATGGAACTTATTGTCCAGCAGTTGGTTTCTCGATCTCAGATTCATTTGACATAGAACTTAATTGAACACATCAATTCAGTCCTGACCGGGCCCGGCACATAAGTCAAATCAAATCATCGAGGGGCCCTGATATCACTTTTACCCTCTTAGGATAAAAGTAACAGATAAACTTAGACTTATATGCATTTACTATTTACTAATCAACTATACACAACAATGCGTTTTACGACATCAATTTACTGAGTGGTTTCGCATTGTCAATGCACAACCAATTAATAAACAATAAACCATATATCTTGGTTTTAAGACCATATGATATTATCGTCTTGCGAACACTTGCATTACGTTCCATAAAGTGATTCCAGCAAGCGCGGGTTTATTCCAATGCTCAAAACTTGTTCATAAGCATTCATGAACATTGCAACAAACCTTTTCTATGTCTAATACTTTTTAGACAATCTACACACCAATTCATGACAATCTTCATTCATACCTACTTCCAACATATGAATGATTGTGGACCATTCGAATAATTCGATTATTCTTAATAACTCAATTATTCAGGAAGTCAAAACATGCAAAGTGAAACAATAGTTAAACAATTAACATAAGACAGTAGCTTTACTTATAAATAATTCTCCTTTATTTAATCATCAAATGTCAATTACATTTATCTATTACATGTTTCCAAATCAATCTAATATAAACAAATATCGTCTTTCAACCCAATGCTCCTAGCGTTCTGCAAATGCTTAACCCTACTCAGTCCCTTCGTAAGCGGATCTACTGGGTTATCCTCTGACGATACCCTCTTTACTATGAGGTGTCCTTCTTCTACTCGATGTCTAATAAAGTGATATTTTTTGTCGATATGCTGAGATCTACCATGATCCCTCGGTTCCTTGGTCAAGGCAACCGCTCCTTCATTATCACAGAAAATTTTCGTAGGCTCCTTTATGGAAGGCACAAATCCAAGGTCACAAAAGAAGTTCATCAACCACATCACCTCCTTTGACGCTTCGCTCGCTGCAATGTACTCTGATTCGCACGTTGAATCAGCTACGGTCTCTTCCTTGGAACTATTCCAAGTCACTGATCCTCCATTAAGGGTAAAGACCCAGCCCGACTGCAAACGGTAGTTGTCCCTGTCGCTCTGGAAGCTTGCGTCACTATACCCTCGCACCTTTAAGTCATCTCTCCCTCCGAGGACTAAAAACCATTCCTTGGTCCTCCGAAGGTACTTAAGTATATTCTTGACTGCAATCCAATGAGCTCTGCCAGGGTTCCCTTGATATCTACTGACCATGCTCAAAGCAAAGGCCACATCAGGGCGAGTACAAGTCATAACATACATGATTGAGCCAACTGCGGAAACGTAAGGTACTCGGCTCATTTCAGCTATCTCGGCTTCTGTACTCAAACTATAAGTCTTACTCAATTTGGCATTACTCTGTATCGGTAGTTCTCCCTTCTTCGAGTTTTCCATACTAAAACGTTTTAGTACCTTATCCAAGTAAGTATTCTGACTAAGTCCTATTAGTCTCTTACTTCGTTCTCTCACTATCCTTATTCCCAAAATATACAAAGCCTCTCCGAGGTCCTTCATAGCGAAGCACTTCCTGAGCCAGTACTTAACCTCCTGCAGAGTCGGGATGTCATTTCCTATGAGCAGTATGTCATCGACATACAAAATGAGGAACCTAACTATACTCCCACTGGCCTTGACATATACACATGATTCATCTTCACTTCGTACAAATCCAAACTCTTTGACTTTCTCATCGAAGCAAAGATTCCATCTGTGAGATGCTTGCTTAAGTCCATAAATGGACTTCTGAAGCTTTCACACTCTATTGGGATGCTTTGGATCTACAAAACCCTTTGGCTGAGCCATGTAAACATCCTCAGCCAACTTCTCATTAAGGAAAGCGGTCTTGACATCCATCTGCCATATCTCATAGTCATGAAATGCAGCAATGGCTAGCATCACCCTAATAGACTTTATCTTAGCAACTGGCGAGAAGGTCTCATCATAGTCAACTCTGGGAGTTTGAGTAAAGCCCTTCGCAACCAATCGTGCCTTATACGTGTGCACATTCCCATCCATGTAAATCTTCTTCTTGAAGATCCATTTGCACCCCACCGTCTTATGTCCGGGCACATTGTCAACCAAATTCCAAACATGGTTGTCATACATGGATTGAATCTCGATGTCCATTTCCTCTTTCCATTTTACAGACTCTAGGCCTGCCATGGCTTCCTTATAGCTATTAAGTTCATCTAGATTTATTAGTGTACCATCACTAATATACGTGTCCCCTTCGGTAGTAATATAAAATCCATAAAATTGGGGTTGAACTCTAACTCTTTCGGAACGTCTAAGAGGTAAGGACTCGTCAATTGGTTCAACCGGAGTTTCCTCCTCGGGTTGAGCGCCAGCGATAGATGTTCCTTCATCACTCGACTCTTGAATATCTTCAAGATCGATTTGCCTCCCACTGTCCCCTTGGCTTATGAGTTCTCATTCTCGGAAAAATCCTCTCATCGCAACGAAGACAACATTGTCACTCGGTCTATAGAAGAGATATCCAAATGATTTCTGCGGGTAGCCGATGAAAATACACCGCTTACTACGAGGTTCGAGCTTGTCGTGAGTTTCTCGTCTTACGAAAACTTCACAGCCCCAAACCTTGATATGTGCCAATGAGGGAGCTTTCCCTGTCCACATCTCGTGAGGTGTTTTGGCAACCTTCTTTATAGGGACTCGGTTAAGGATATGGGCGGCAGTCTCTAAGGCATACCCCCAGAAAGAGATAGGTAGTGAAACACGACACATCATAGAACGAACCATGTCTAACAGGGTTCGATTACGCCTTTCTACCACACCATTCAACTGCGGTGTCCAAGGTGGCATCAATTACGAAACTATTTCGCATTCCTTGAGATAGTCGTGGAATTCAAGACTTAGGTACTCTCCTCCTCGATCAGATCGAAGCATCTTGATTTTCCTGCCCAATTGATTCTCCACTTCATGTTTGAACTCTTTGAACTTTTCAAACGTTTCTGACTTGTGCTTGATTAAGTAAATATACCCATATCTATTATAATCATCGGTGAAAGTCACGTAGAAGCGGTTCCCATCCTTTGTGGTGGATCTAAAGGGCCCACACACATCGGTGTGTATGAGATCCAATAAACCCTCACCCTTCTCACAAGTGCCAGTTAAGAGTGACTTGGTCATCTTTCCAAGTAAACAAGATTCCCACGTGTCATCTTCCCTAAGGTCGAATGACTCCAACACTCCATCCTTTTGGAGTTCAGCTATGCGCTTCTTGTTGACATGTCCAAGACGACAATGCCACAAGCATGCTTTATCCATACTATTGGAAGAATCCATATACAACACATCATTTCGTAGGTTATCTACAACCATAACAGTTTCATAAATTCCATTACAAGGCATTGCTTCAAAATATAAAACACCATTTAGATGAGCATAAATCGAACCATTCTCATTATTAAACGAATATCTAAATGATGTTTCTTGCCATATTCGGCGAGTAGCAACAATTATTTAAATCTAAATTCAATCCATTAATAAGCACTAAAGAATACACTCCAATCTTGGTCACAAGCAACGATCTTATGTTCCCCATGATTAGATTTATTCTTCCACGCTCCGCATCCCTATTTCTTCCTAGTCCCTGCAAATCAGAACATATGTGATAACCACATCCTGTATCAAGAACCCAATAAATAGAATGAGATGAATCATTAGATTTAATTATGTAAATACCTGCGAAAGATGGCTTGATCTTCCCATCCTTGATGGCTTGTAGATATTCTGGGCAGCTTCTCTTCCAATGCCCTATTTTGTGGCAATGGTGGCACTCTGCCTCCTTTGGGTTTGGGTTGGGCTTAGCAGGATCAAATTTGGTCCCACTAGAAGAGGAACCATCTTGGGACTTTCTCATGCGGTGGTTCTTTGAATAAGTGTTCCTCTTCTTTCCCTTTCCCTGCCCAATAGCCAAAACAGGAGCAGCGGGTGGATTGGGAGTTAGTGCAACAGACTTGTCCTTGAGGTTGCTCTCAGCAGTCCTTAGGAGCCCTTGGAGTTTGCTTAGGGTGACCTCTTCCTTGTTCATGTGGTAGGTCATTCTAAATTGGTTGTAGCACGAGGGAAAGGAGTGAAGAACAATGTCGATAGCCAAATCTTCCCCAATGTTGACATTCAACTTGCGAAGACGATAAACATACCTTTGCATCTTTTGCAAGTGCACGATTAGAGACACTCCACTTCCCATTTTAGCTGTGATCATCTTCGTTATGATCTCATAGCGCTCTTTCCTCGCGCATTAGTGGTATCTCTCCATCAAGTCTAGATGCATCTCATAAGGATACATGTCCTCATAGGACTTTTGGAATTCGGAGTTCATCGTGGCTAGCATGATGTAATGGACTTTCGTTGCATTACGCTCATGGGGCTCAAAGACAACCATTTCTTCGGGAGTAGCAATTTCTGGATTGATCTTCTCGAGCTTCTCATCGAGAACATACTCTTTGTCCTCGTAACGTGTGATTGTGCGTGTATCTTATCCATTCGCTAAAGTTCGATCCGTCAAAAGTCACTTTTTGACAAAGGCTCATTAGCGTGAATGAGCTAGCAGCAACGTTGTTCGCGTTAGACATCTACAAATAGAAAGGAACAAAGTTTTGATTAGAGTTAAGTCCCTAATTAACACCCAAAATAAAAAATTAGGGCTAGTACTCAACAACATTATTTACACATTAGAAAAGGGATGCCATGATCCAACATGCAAATAATTTGGAGGTAAGTGAATGACGATTCACTAATTCTTCACCATGAAAAACACATGCTTTAAGTTTTAAATGTATTGAGAATTCCTTGATTTCTTTGAGTTTCATTGAACTTTTCAATGGCATATTTAAATCTCGATATGCCCCTCTAGTTTGTGACTGGGATGCTGAGGATCACAAAGCGGGTGTGAATAACCATGCAAATCTACATGGTGCCTTCATTGTTACAGTCATCTATTCGATGTGCCGGTAAACCACACACGCTCCATCGAATTATGTCAAACAATGAATCACCCTTTGCCACCTTTGCTTAGAACCAATTAATGTGCCAGTTAACCACACACGCTCCACTAATATCTTAACAAGGGTGCAAAGTGTAATTTCATGGGATTGCATCAATTCACTTTTTCTAAAGTAACTAAGATTGTGAATTTTATGAAATACATTTAGTTACTTTATATAGATTCATTATACTTATTAATGAGGAGAGGATTGTCCTATCCTACCCATTCGGCTAACGACCCTCCACCAGTCAAGCAAGCGGTGGGTGTGAGTGTACACCCATTAAGCGTCATTTTATAGGCAGCAACCTTATACCCACCTTATAGATCGACATCGTGAATGAGGCCTACTAACTGTAGGACTAGCACTTTTAAATCATATATATATATATATATATATATATATATATATATATATATATATATATATATATTAAGCTTGTAATAATATAATAGTATAGTGTTGAATTTTAAACTTGTAAAATTCTAGGGTTTGAAATTTAAATTATTCAAATTAAACTTTTAATCACAAAACTTAAATTTCAAAACTAGAGGGCAAGTTTTAAACTTTTCAAAACATAAGGATCAAATAGCAAATAATACAAATCAACTAATTAGATTATTTAAATTTGATCTAATCAATATTACTTGCAAGACAATTCACCAATTTAATTCAAATAATCAATTGTTACCATATAAGGAAGTTATTATTCAATTAAATGGTAATTATGTTTTGTTTGGTCAAGAATATACTCCAATATATCATAAAATTCGGATTTTAATGATCCAAGACAATTAAGGCAAGTATCCTCAAGCAAAATGTTGAAAATATGTCCCTCCTCTAAAATGTTGCAAGAGTTTGAGGTTCAAGTCTCGTAGTTGACAAAATGAATAGTTTGAGATTAGGATTTTTGTTGGTGATTTTATCACCAAATATATTTTAGTGTAATGAACTTAACAAGTGTTTCAAGGATAATATTTTTTTTGTTATAATACAAGTTAGGAGGTGCGAGAGTGCACACTTGTATTTACCAAACATTATTAGTACTGAACCCTAATCTACTGTGTCAATTCCGATATTAGTACTGTTTTCTTATCAGACATTACAAGGTCTAATTTGTCATTTTTGAAAAGACATTACAAGGTCTAATTTGTAATTCTTAAAAGATGGAAACTATTGTGACTTATCCGTTGATTGGATAAGTCGGTGATAAACGGCTATTGAAACACATATGAAAACACAAAACGTTCTTTCACTTCATCTTCTTCAATTGATTCTGATTTTGTGCCTAAAATCAGAATTGTTGCATCGGGAATTATCCCAAGTTTGGATTTTGTGATACCCAAGATATATAGGGTTGAAATATTAAACAAGGAAAATATTTACACGATTCCTGTTTGTAATCCAGATTTTCAATAACCCTATTTCGTTTTTCACTAACAATTTTGTGGGTGTATGTTTCTACCATTTAAAAAAAACAATGTATGATTAAAAATCATTTTTGAATGGCTAATAAATATAAATTTTAAATCTTACTCCTAAACTATTTATTTTGTCCATCACAGAAGACTTGAAACCTTGAAGTTCAACCCCATCTTATAAAATGTATCTTTTCATAAGGGAAAAAAACATCTATATTTATTTGTATCTTTTCATAAGGGAAAAAAAAACATCTATATTTATTTATTTCTTTTCGTAGGGTAAGTGATATATTTTAATATACTTTGATGTAATGATACATCGAAATAAAAATTTCTTTTTGTACACCTCCTATTAATAATATATATATATATAGTAATTATTGGTTTATATAGTTCCACTCATTGTTTCACTTTCCGTCACTTGGCTATTGTATCTTTACACTTTATCCACCCCAGGAAATGTATTTAATAGTGTATTTTTATTCCATTAATCTTTTGTGTTTTTTTTCCACAAAATATTAATATTGATCGACATGTTTGCAACTACAAATCCTCTTTTCCGTTTTGTGTGGACGTATACCGAGAGTTATTTATGTCCGTTTTGTGGAGAGCATAATTTATAAATTTTCTATAAATTATATTAAAAAAAATTTAATTTATTTTCTACATGTGGACCGAAACTGCCAAAATAAGAAAATCTTATGGTCAAAATCTCAACCTCAAAGAGTATAATATTTAAACACATGGACTATTTTTCTGAAAAAAAAAAAAACAAACTGCTTATGAAATTTTTCTGTAAATTACAAGGATAACCTTTGTAATTTATTTTATATAGAGGCCCAACATATCAAACATACAAAAATATTATGGTCAAAGTCTATACCCAATCCTATAAAAAAATAGACATTGACCTTTAATGTAAATTACATGAATAATTTTTAAAATTTATTTTATACATAGAGACCAAACCTGTCAAGATAAGAAATAATTGTAACATAAGTCTAAAAGTTGAAACCACTGTAGCAAAAGACTAAAAGAAAAACTATACATGAGTTTTTTTTTATTATATGTTGGATAAACTGTACAAAATGTATAATGTTTTAACAGTAATTCGATTTTGACATTGTATCATTATTTGTTACAATTTATTCATCAAATTTTCCAATTTTTTTCAACGTTAACCACTTCACCTCGCAACTTGTTACCCGTTGACATTGCATGCTGACATGTCATTCTTTGGTGGCGTAACATTATGATATGAAATTATTTGGTTATGTCGTCCTGAGTTGACATGATAACCTCTAAAAATTGCTAACAAGTGGCACGCAAGATACAAAATTTCACTTTTGTTCTTTCAATTTTAACGTAAACTTTCATTTTTTCCATTTTGATATTTTATTTTTTTTATCCCAAATCGAACATCAATTTTTCTAATTTCATTCAATGTTGACCGTTTTCCTTTTGAAACCGTATAAATAATTATGTTTGTATTTGCAACCGTATAAATACATCTTTTTGCATTTAAAAACCATATTTTTTTTTATATAAATAGAAGGTTTTATGCAAAAATCATATTTTCTTATGTAAAAATCTTGTCTCAAAGAACATCAACCAAAACAAGGTATTATGTGTTTCTGAACTTTAGATTTTACATGAAATCGAAATTAAGTTTTCTTGGATTATCAAAAATGTGATTTCCTGCTACTCCATGAATTATGGTCCAAAAAACAAATTTTAAGAAATGTTTTCAATCATTAGACATTTCTAATGCCTAACCTACTTCATTTAACATGTATTCAAGTTATAGTAGCCATTAAGGATTAAAGGATTCATGATGTATGATATTTGTCTTATCATACTTAAAACATACTTAACTTTATGTAATTATGAATTTTTGCAATAGATTAAAGGTTTTTAAGCACTGTTCTGTTTCTTTTTGCAACATATACAATTTTGTCAAAAACTATATATAAGTTAACGACCAATAAACCATAACTTAACACAAAAATGAAAACACTAGAATTGACTAAACCTTAAGTTAATTTAAAAAAAATGTACTCCAGAACATTCCTTATAGATTTTTGTGGAAAAGTTTATTTATATATTATCAATTTCCTTATAAATAATATATATTTATATATAACATTACAGTTTAAAAGTAAAAAATGTCATATTTATACAAAAATATATGGTTCTTAAATGTAAAAAAAACAGTATATTGTTTCAAATGAAAAATTGTAAACATTTAACGAAACTGGAAAAAATAATGTTAGGTTTGAGAGTGTTTGAGATTACTTTTGAAATGACTTTTTGAATTTTAACTTTTCCAAAAAGTCAAAACATGCCAAAAGTTATTTGCAAAATACAAAAGTTCTTTTCAAAATAACTATTTGTAAAGAAGAAAAACATGAGTTTTCAAAAGTTAGGAAAGTATGACTTTTTGTGACTTTTAGTCTTTTAAAAGCTAAACTATACTCAAAAGTCAAGAAATACAATACAAACACTTTTTAAAAACAACTTTTGGCTTTTATCTCCTTAAAATCTAAAATCAAAAAGAACTTCTAAAAAAAACTTTTTGAGTTTAAAAAGTAATCCCAAACACCCTTGAAACAAAAAATAAATAAATAAAAAATAAAAAATTGAATGTTAAAATCGAAAAGAAAAAAAAAGTGTCAAAACTGAAAACAATGAAAACTTAGTGTTCTTATGCAACTTTATTTTCAATTTTGACATGCGACATCAGCGCTACATAACCAAATAATGTCATATCATCATGTCACATAACAAACACTAACAGTTAGCAGGTAACCATGTTGATCGGTCAAATGATAAACATTGCAAAATATATATATATATATATATATATATATATATATATATATATATATATATATATATATATATATATATATATATATATATATATAAACCTTAATGACAAAATTGGAACAAAAAATAACGTATTGTGTAAATTAAATTTTTCTGAAAACATAGTAATTTATGTATAATTTACCCTTATCTATAATAATAACTAGGTATAAATATAATTAATCATTTAAATGATATTGTCCTATAATGAATGAAATCTTGATCCAAAAGTAGATTAGAATATATTTGAACTCTTGATTCAATACTTCGCAGAATATATCATGTCCATATTGGATTATAATTACTAACCGGATAATTAATAGTATTAAGTTAAAATCATACGTAAATATAAATTTTAGATAACGTTGCATACTTGCGTTTTAAAAAAGAAAAAATTATAGCAATTATTAGAAGACAACCTGAATTGCCTTTGAAATATCGATCGATGATTAACACTAATTAATCTTATTCAAACCTCCTGAATTAATGTTGAAGGTTAGGAGTGACTTTTTGCAGATGAAGAGGTGGTTCATGTCAAGAATCATATGTTTTGGGTTGCATGTGACCTAAACATGATAAGATTGATACGGGAGGGGGAAGAGGGAGAGAAACCTAAGTGGAACTCTAATCATTTGCCTTTGTTTGCAATTATGAGTTTAATTATGAAAATGTAGAATTCGTGTTAAATTAAAATAAAAAAATAAAAAGAAATTAAGTTTATATCAAAATATTAATTTGATATTATATTATTTTTTTTGTCTCAAATTCGAAACTATGTTTTCTAATTGTTACAATTGTGGTCATTTGACGGATGAAACTGGTTGTCTGATAATATAACATGATGATGTCTTAGTTTTAATGACATGACATGTTGTCATGGTTAAAATTTATATATATATATATATATATATATATATATATATATATATATATATATATATATATATATATATATATATATATATATATATATATTACAAAACACTAAAATTTCACTTTTTTTTTTCAATTTTGACATTAGGTTTTTTTTTCAATTTTAATAGTTACTTTTTTGTTCCAATATGATCATCATTTTTTCTAATTTTTTATTTAATATTTTGTATAAATACAAGGTATTTTGCATTCAAACCATAATGTTATAAATAAATATGAAGTAATTATATTATAACTGAATTTTCATCCACTATTTGGTTAGATGACGCTAACGTGACATGTTGATGGAGTAACACCAAAACATATTTGGGATAATTCAAAAAAACATAGAATACCTTGTTTTGTATGATGTTCTTTAAGTGAAGATTTTTGCATTGTAATGTTAAATGAAGAAGTATATTTGCAAAAACAAAAAATAATAACTATACACAACGAACGGTCCATGGACAATTAAAGCGAACACTGGACCATCGTGTTCCCAAGATTAAATTAACTTATTTGATTGTGTACTCTACACCTCTAAAATCATTTTAAAGTTGCGTATTTAATATAAATTACAATTATAATATAATTAATACATATTTATACATAACATTATTGTGAGAATGTAAAAAAAAATAATGTATTTATATAAAAATATAATTTTTAAATTAAAAAAAAGTATATTTATACAGTTTCAATTGTAAAAAATTATATGTTTTCAAATGCAAAATGGTCAATATTAAATAAAATTGGAAAACTTAATGTTTGACTTGGAGCAAAAAAAAAAAGAGTGTAAAATCTAACAAAAAAGTAAATAAATATATTTAGTGTCAAAATTGAAAAAAAAACATAGGCCTTGTTTGATATGTTGTTGGTACGGTCCAATAAGGCTTATTTGGCTGACTTGGTCAGCTCAATACATTTGATACGTTCCTATGTTGCAATTTACTCGATCATTAATGTCTGACTGGGTCATCTACAAAAACCTCGTTGACTGAAACATAAAAGGCTTGTTCACTTATTTAACATTCCTATGCATTCCTTTTCCTTGCCCACCTTGACATCTACAAAGGAAAACTAAGACCAACACCACTTTTGCCACATTCTCAAGTCGATTTCAATGTTAGCAACAATGTTCCATAATCTTTTTTTAGCCGGTAAAATCAATTTCCTTTCTTCTCTTCTCCATCTGTGAAATCGATTTTATTTCTAATTTTTTATATAATTGTATGATTATCCAGAGAATGTTGAGTATTGCTTTGAAATATTATTATTTAATTGCTGAACTTTTGGAAATCGAATTTTTGGAAATTGCTTTGTTATCTAACAATTGGGTTCATTTGTTGGTTCCTCTTCAAAAATCTGTACAATATCTATAAAAATAAAGAACTATGCACCCCTCCATAAGTAGTTAGAAAGGGTTATATATTGTTTATGTAAATGGACCCCAACAAAGTTATCTTCCAAGTATTTGTTGATTTGCCTCAATGAGATTAATTTCACTACTGATAATTGCTATATTCTGATTAAACTAGAGGACAAGCTGGTGCAAAAACAAACGATCTAGTCGGAGATGGTTCTACAACTTCCATTATCCTTGCCCATGGCCTCATTGTTGATTTTCCTTAATGAATTTAATTGATTTTTTCACTTGAATGTTTCTTGTTGATCTTGATTTTTATACCTGAAGGCTAGTGATTTGTGCTCATACACACATACATACATATAAGGCGTTAATGGAGATGAAAGCTGGTGATTTTGGTGGCTGATATTGAGACATGGGTGGAATGGTTGAGGTTAAGGTAAAATGGTTATTTTTCATCCATTAGTACATTAGTAAGATGTATAATCAAACATGGTTTCTTACTCACTCAAGATTTCTTACCCAACGTTTCTCAATCAACATTTTCTCAACCAACAACTATTAAATGGGACCTTAGTGCCTTGTGAAAAAAATTCAATTTTGACATGTCAACATGCTACACCATCAAAACTTACAAGTCGTTATGTCACGTCAGTAGGCAACTGGTTTAATCGTTCAAGTGGTCAGAACTGAACAAATTGGAAAAAACAATGTCGAGTTTGAGACAAAAAATAACACAACGTCAAATTAGAATTTTTTTTATGTAAACTTAGTGACTTTTGTATTATTTTCCCTTAAAAGAAAAGGAAAAATAATATTGAATTTAGGTTTTTCACTTTTAAGCAACTAGTCTATTAGTTGTTGGATCTTATAATTGTACTTTTAATTGATATAATTATATTTATCAATCGAACAATTAATTTTTAAAATGTATTTTCATGTGACCTCATACCTCCTTATTATTAACATTTAAAAGAGAAGTGCAAGTTATTTCATTGTTTGTTGTATAATTTTTCTATAATAAAAGAAGTCAGTTTTAACTGATTACAACCGCTATATGTTGGTTTTATTATAGTTAACACTCATTAATCAGTGTTTAAATTTGGTTATTATGGATATGATTAAGAAGAAGGCTATTTTGTATTTATGATTGTAGATTTCTATCATACATCAATAGTGCACCTTGAGCTACAAAGCGTTTAAACCTCCAACAAGTTCAAAGTCATTTATTAGATTACTATTTAGATCAGACTAAATTTAATCTAAAAATTGTATCTTTTTTTATCAAGTCATGTGGGGAATCCTCAAGAATGATATCAAAAACATTTTATGGTGATAAAATCAACATATTAATTATTGTTAATGTTAGGGCCAGGATCCTCAAAGCATTCAGGATCCTCAAGCCTCATTAGATATTCAGGATCCTCAACTATCTCAGGATCCGGACTATTACCATTATTATTATCTACTAACATTTGTAATGGTTGTATTTCATTTTTAATTAACACATATGCAGAAATAGTCAAGAGAAGACTTATTCTCAACAAAGAATCGTCTCAACTATGCTAAAGACCCGCAATACCAAGTCCAACAACGTTCACAAAGTTGGTCATAGAGGATCCCGGGAATATTGGACATCTTGTTAGCTAGTTTAGACTATAAATTGACACATATATCTCACACACGATACACTCTACTTACACTAAGCTTACTCTACGAACTTTTTCACTTGTTCTTACTGAAATACTCTCTATAATCATCATTTTATATTAATAAAATCATCAAGGCAGGTGATCATTATCATCTCCCAAGGTTTTGTACCAGAGATCCTAGCAAGGATTAAGGGCATTCCTTGTAAAAAATCGTGTCATTCTCTTTACCTTTTTCTATTCCACAATTCGAACATGTGACATCCCCATTTTTCACGGCCAGAAAAGACCGATTTGTTTTTGCTTTGTAAAAATCAGAGTACTTCTTTTCATAAAAATGTTGCGGAATTTGTTCCCAGAAAAACACGATAAATACGTTATCAAAACATTTTCGAAGAAACGTATTTTATTCATTTTAAAACGTTTGGGATGTCATCGTCAATGCAAAAACATAAGCATAAAATGGAACTTACATTTATTTACACTAGTGATCTACATCTCTTTAATCTCTCTGTGTAATGTGACTTCATATCAACACCTGTGATATAAATAAACTGAATGGGTCAGATTGGGAAACCTGGCCAGTACATAGGGTTTTCAACCCACAATAATATAATTATTTCTTTTAAACAATCAACCCAATTACCCATCCCCATTATCTTCTTTACTCTTAAGGATCTATCTTAAGAGTCATCTATCCTACATTCGTTTATTCTGAAGTCCCTTGCTTCCTGGGTTATAGGACTGACACTAAATCCATAGCTGCCAATGCTCGTTCGTAAAGCACTAATTCCATAACTGCTATAGTTTATTCATTGAGTACTAAATTCTTAGCTACCAGTGTTTATCTAATAAGTACTAAGTTGTGACAACCGTCAATTTTCGGTCAATTCAAACTCAACTGAAGTCAACAAGTCAAACCGTTCGACTCAATTTGCCCGTAGGTACTAGAGTTTACGCTATGTAATTTCTAAACAACTCGCTAATCTAATGAGAGATCATAAATTGAAAAGTGCGTACATCTAGATCTCCTTAACCTAAGACTATGGTACGTGGCGAGCCAAACCGATAAATCAATGTTGCATACTCATCGGGAGTGTGTAAGATCCTTAAATAAGGCTTAACAGGGTTTCAGACCTTGCATTACGAAGCCGGACACTCAAAAAGGTCACAAATGAAACCTCTCTCAATCGTTTTCACTATATCTCTCTCTATTTTGAAATCTCTCTAAGTATGCCAAATCTCTCCAAGTATGTCAAATCTCTCCCAAATCTCTCTAAGTATGCCAAATCTCTCCAAGTATGACAAATCTCTCCCAAATCTCTCTCAAAATCTCTCTCAACTTTCTATAATCACTCGGGGCATCCCGACCCTCGAATTTCGTGAAAACAGCCCAAAAACGGAAGTCTACACGAAAAACGGACTTAAGGAGCTGAAACTCCTCTTAGGAACCGAAACTCTTCTTAAGAACCGAAACCACTCTCAAGGAACCGAAATCCTCTCAGGAACCGAAACCTCAGCAGCCGAGACCGAGACCCTGAGAACCGAGACCTCCCACGAGCCGAACCCGAAGGCTGCTCTCGGGCCGAACCTCGCTCAAGCCACCGAGACCGAGCCTCGCTCTCGGTTCCTTCTTCTGCACTTTCGGTCTTCCCTTCTACACTCGGTCCCTTCGCCTCCTCTCGGTCCTTCTCTACTTGTCTCGGTTCCAAGCATCAGAGGCCGAACCTCTGGCCAGACTTCGGATTTTTGACGTTTTTCACCCATTTTCAATATTTTTAACATTTTAAGCTTGTTTTTCGAGATTTTAACGCGAGATTTTCACCCAAAATCATATTTTAACATAATGAACCCTAAATATTTATAATTTAATCATATTTTCATGAAAATCCTTATTTAAATAATAAAATCTAGTGGGTGAATAATTAATGTGGAGTGTTGACTTTGCTTTACCTTATGACACAAGCAACCACCCCCACACCCACTCTATGACCAACCATACCCCCCACCTTACCTAGGTCACTTCAATGTCCTTTCCACTCAATTATCATCTTTTCCCACGTTCTTAGAGCTGGAACAACCCATCCTCTCTCCTCACTTCTCTCATTTGCTCTCATTTCACCAATAATCCAACTCCACATTTCTCTCAAACTTTCTCTATCAAATTCGAGATTCAAGGCTGATTATCAAGCTTTCTCACACTCTTGGTAAGTATAATTCATCCTCTCCATGATTATTACACTTTCCTCATTCTCAAATCAATGATTCCTTACACAAACATTATCACATTCTTATTAGATCTTCGAATCTACAAGTGATTCTTCAAGAGTTCTTGAGTTGAACACTTCTCTTCATCAACAGTCATCTACTGAAATCACTCAAGGTGAGTTCATACCCCTTTATTTTCATGTTTTATCAAGTTTTTAGGTGGGGGAATACAAGTTAAAACCCCAAGAACATAACTAAACTTTTCTAACAGCCTTCATCAGAAAAGTTCAACTCCATTCACGGACTGTTTTGGACAACTTAAACATTATTGTTTTCAAAACTGCTTTAGGTGCAAGTAGTACCAGTTCTTAGCTTTAAAATGACTACTTGCAAATCTCCATAAGATTTTTCTACAATTTATGGCGATTCTTACAAAACTGCCTATCATTTCAAACACCAATCCGGACCAGTCTATGATTATGAACTTTTTCACCCAAGTTGGAGGTCATTAAAAATCATGATAAAAATTATGAGTAAACTAGACAAATTTTGGGAACTCTCAGAATTTACGGATTTTGTTTTCGACTTCGTATGATTTTTCTATGACTTTTCTAAAACAGTGCAGAAAGGCTAAATTTAGTTAACAACATATAAATTTCATAAGGCTTTGTATTATGTTGAGCAAGGTGTATAACAATGAGTTCTAAATATTGAATGTGTTTCCTTGTTAGTTCATCATCATAAACTGAAACTTAGTCATTCATGATAAGATTATTCATTCATTTAGAACACGTATATTAAGCTATAATAAGTATAGTTTTTGGATTCATAACACTAATGCATTTTCATAAAAGAGTTCTTATACATTACAAATGTTTTGGATAAACTATAATAGGTATAGTTTATGATTCTTCACATAACACACTCGTACAAAAAGGGTACATTCATACAAAAAGGTTCTACACTTACGCACACTACACGTAAACTTGTTAACTCAGATTGTGAGACTTTCTCTCCCCGTACGTCCGAGTACGGGATCCAAATTCCTGTAAGTTATAACCAAAATCTCTTGTAGGGAGAGCGTGATAATTGTGTATAGATCTATATTGGGGTTGACATCCCACACCTCGCTGCTAGCTACAACCGGACCGGCAGGTCTGCGGGTGACAAGAGTCATAGGATCATGGTGTCTAAAAGACGTTGTGCAGGTTACCTCTAGTCATAGTATGGTTATAGCGACTCACATAGAGAGCTAACAATACATAAAGTTTACGGGATTTTTATAAAACAAAAGGGGTTTTATGTCGATTTAAAATCACTTTTTATATCAATAGTTACAAATATGGCTGTGTATTTTCAGTCTTGGTATTTACGACTACATACCATTCATTACGGGAGTTTTTCTCAAATCACAAAGGGTTTTACGCCAATTTGAAACCACTTTTATATCTTTAAGTATGGCAAATACTTGTTATCTCTCTTGGTCTTGGGATTTAGGACTACATATACATAATAAAGAAAATATTGGATTTTCTGGATACATACTCTATCGCCTTTACAAGGAAAATGGTTTACTTCTCTAACAAAATCTCTTATGAACTCACCAACCTTTGTGTTGACACTTTTTCAAAACTACTTGTATTCTCAGGAATTCAGTGAAACAGGAAATCAAGTGCATTTTGAGGATGGGACGATAAATCGTCAAACAGTTTATTTTGTATCATAATGTAATTGATTCGAATCATGTAAACATATACTTTGGTGTAACTTTTTCAATTATATTTATGATGGTTGTATTTACTTTGAGCACTATTATACTTGTTGTTGTGATACTCTACATGAAGTCCTCGACCCCCGGACGTTTCCGCCATCCTTGGTTTGGGGGTGTGACATAAGTCCATAGCTAACAATTCCTAACAGGTACTAAGTCCATAACTACCAGTGTTTGTCCAATAGGCACTAAGTCCATAGCTGCCGATGTTATTTATTAGGCACTAAGTTTATAGCTGCCAATGTTTACTTACATTATCTTTTATCTCTCATCATTCATCTACCAATGTCATACCCAACATGTTTGTATAGATAAAATACATATACAGTTTAAATCATTTAAAACATGTATAAAAACGTTCGTCCAGCATAGATAGCAAGTATTCAGATAATATGCACACATATCACGTAGTTTATATAAAATACTTCATATCTATGTGTAAGATGAAAGTAACTATGCACTCACCTGATACGGTGATGACTCGGTACTCGGACAACACTTCGTTACTGTTAAAACAATTTCCCTCGCACAAAACCTAGTATCATTACCACTAGAGTTTAGTCTAACGTTAACCGCGACTAATTAATAGTCTAGATATTATTACTATTATATAAACGTTAAGAAACACTCTTATATAACACATAATAATAGCCCAAATACTCCTTATAAGGTCCTAATAACATTACTATATTGAAACATAAGCTATGCTAAAGATATGGTAGGCATAGCTCACTTACAACGGGTTTTAATGAAAATCGGGCTTCGCTGGAGCAGTGTTCCCAAGCCGAAAGCTCTTCTTTTCGGAGCCGTCGGGCGCTCAGGGGCTTACGCCTCGTGCTAGGGGGTTCCCTAGGCTTTTTTTGGGGGGGGGGGGTTTAGGGCTTAGAGAGATGTTCTAGAGAGAGAAAGAAGTAGGGAAAGGTGTGAGAAAAAGAGGCAGCCTCGAGCCTCTATTTATAGGCCTCTAGGGGCATCACCACGTCGTGGTGTTGCGTAGGCTCCAAGGTTTCGCCTGGTGCTAACACGTGGCGACGCACATAGGGTGGAAATCAACCGATTTTCAAAAATTCATAACTTTCACATAAGAACTCCGTTTTCGACATTCTTTATATCCACGCGTAGGTAAAAATAAGATATACAACTCTCGTTTAGACTCCGTCGGCTAATTCTCGACCGATCTTAAATTTAACAGTAGGAGGAGATTATATTGTTAAATGTCCGTGTAAAATTCATAACTTCTACATACGGACTCCGTTTGTCACACCCCCAAACCAAGGATGGCGGAAACGTCCGGGGGTGGAGGACTTCATGTGTAGTATCATAACAACAATGGCAATAGTGATGAAAGTAAACACAACCAACATATATATAATTGAAAGAGTTACATCATTGTATGAATTACATGTTTCAAAATCAATTACAATATGTTGACAAAATATGATAAGTTTGACGCCTCAATGTCCCATCCTCAAAAGTACTTTGTTACCTGTTTAGCGATTTCCTGAGAATACAAGTAGTTTGAAAAAGTGTCAACACAAAGGTTGGTGAGTTCATAAGCTTTTGACAATAAGAGTTTGAAAATCGATCTTTGTAAAGAGATGTAAGATACCAAGAAAAATCCAATATTTTTCTTACAAAAGTTATGTAGTCCTAAATACCAGGACCGAAAATGAACAACTATTTGTCATACTTAAAGATATAAAAGTGGTTTTAAATCGGCATAAAACCCTTTTTGATATGAAGGCGTATAAGCATTTTTCCATACTTAAAGTAATTTCAGTGAGCTAAGTAGACATAACTCGCTAATTTAAAGTTAGAACCCGTAAATCTTATGATTGTTAATACCACATGTGAGCTATCATAACCATACTTGACATAGACGGCCTCGTAATATGACGTTCTTCAGGCGTCGCCGTTAAATGACACTTGTCACCACAGACCTGCCGGTCTAGCTGTTGCAAGCAGCTCTGGTGTGGGTTTGTCAAACCCAATATAGATCTATACACAACTATCACGTTCTCCCTACAAGAGACTCTGGTTACAATTTACAGGACTTTTGACTTTGTTACTTTGGAAGTAACCCGAAGGGAATGACTCACAAATTTATTCATTAACAGATTTACGTGAACTAAACGGAAAACCTTTGGTAAATAAGTTTGAGAAGTAAATGATACATAAACTATACCTATTATAGTTTATCCAAAACATTTGTAATGTATAAGAATTCTTTTATGAATGCTTTAATGCTATGAATCCATAAACTATGCTCATTATAGCTTAATATATGTGTTCTAAATGAATGAATAATCTTATCATGAATGACTATATTTCAGTTTATGATGATAAACTAACAAGGAAACACATTCAATATTTGGAACTTATCGTTATACACTTTGCTCAACATAACACAAAGTGTTATGAAAGTTATAAGCTGTTAACAAATTTTCAACCTTTCTACACTGTTTTTGAAAATTCATAGAAAAATCATACGAAGCTGAAAACTAAATCCGTAAATTCTGAGAGTTCCCAAAATGTGTCTAGTTTACTCATAATTTTTATCATGATTTTTAATGACCTCCAACTTGTGTGAAAAAGTCCATAATCACAGACTGGTCCGGATTGGTGTTTGAAATGATAGGCAGTTTTGTAAAAATCACCATAAATTGTAGAAAAATCGCATGGAGATGTGCAAGTAGTCATTTTAAAGCTAAGAACTGGAACTACTTACACCTAAAACAGTTTTGAAAAATAAAATGTTTAAGTTGTCCAAAACAGTCCGTAAATGGAGTTGAACTTTTCTGATGAAGGCTGTTAGAAAAGTGTAGTTATGTTCTTGGTGTTTTAACTTGTATTCCCCCCCCCCCCCCCCCCCCCCCTAAAAACTTGAGGAAACATGAAAATATAGGGGTATGAACTCACCTTAAGTGTTTTCAGTAGATGATTGTTGAAGAATGGAGGTGTTTAACTCAAGAACACTTGGAGATGCCTTGAAGATTTTTGAGAATCTAGCATCATAGTTATGGAGTTTGTATAAGCTATCAATGATTTGAGTAGAATGAAGTGTAAAAATCACAAGGAGGATGAATTACACTTACCAAGAGTGGAAGAACACTTGATGATCAGCCTTGGGATCTTGAATTAGAGAGAAAAGTTGGAGAGAAAATTGGAGTTGGATCTTTGGTGGAATGAGAGTGATTGAAAGAAAATGAGGAGAGAGGTTGAGTGACCAGCCCTAGAACGTGGGGGATGGCTTGTGAGAGGGGTAAAAAGTACAAGGAAGTGACAAGGTATGGTGGGGAGGGGTGTGGGTTAATCATGGAGTGGGTATGAGGTTGCTTGTGTCATAAATTAAGGTAAAGTCAACACTCTACCTTTGTACTTTACCTACTCTCTTTTGGATAAGGTCTTATCCTTAAAATTTGATTGAATCATTAATTTAGGGGTCTTATATTTTAAAATAAAGTTTTGGGTGAAAATCCCATGTTAAAACAATTAAAAACGGCTTAAAAACGCGAATTTAATCGAAAACCGGGAGAAAAATGGCTTCCCAGCGAGACCTCTCGGTCCTAGGCCGAGGTTCGGTCCCTAGGCCGAGGTTCGGTCCACGCTGAGGATTGTAGCCGGAAGCGAACAGAGGGAACCGAAGGGGCGAGGGTCAGTCCGAAGGCTCGGTCCGAAGGGTCAGAAGCGAATGAACTGTAGTGAACAGTACCTTCGGTTCGGTTAGTGAACAGTACCTTCGGTTCGGTTAGTGAACAGTAACTTCGGTTCGGTTCAGCAGCCTTCTTCATCAGGAGGGTTTCGGTTCCTAAGAGGGGTTTCGGTTCCTAAGGTCCGTTTTTCGTGTAGACTTCCGTTTTTGGGCTGTTTTCGCCAAATTCGAGGGTCGGGATGCCCCGAGTGATTATAGAAAGTTGGGAGAGATTTCGAGAGAGATTTGAGAGAGATTCCACATACTTAGAGAGATTTGGGAGAGATTTGACGTACTTGGAGAGATTTCACATACAAAGAGATATTTGGGAGAGATTTCACGTTCTTAGAGAGATTTTGGAGAGATTTGACATTCTTGGAGAGATTTCACATACAAAGAGATATGTGGGAGAGATTTCACATACTTAGAGAGATTTGGGAGAGATTTGACATTCTTGGAGAGATTTCACATACAAAGAGATATATGGGAGAGATTTCACATACTTAGAGAGATTTGGGAGAGATTTGACATTCTTGGAGAGATTTCTCATACAAAGAGATATGTAGGAGAGATTTCACATACTTAGAGAGATTTGGGAGAGATTTGACATTCTTGGAGAGATTTCTCATACAAAGAGATATGTGGGAGATATTTCACATACTTAGAGAGATTTGGGACAGATTTGACATTCTTGGAGAGATTTCACATACAAAGAGATATGTGGGAGAGATTTCACATACTTAGAGAGATTTGGGAGAGATTTGACATTCTTGGAGAGATTTCTCATACAAAGAGATATGTGGGAGAGATTTCACATACTTAGAGAGATTTGGGATAGATTTGACATTCTTGGAGAGATTTCACATACAAAGAGATATGTGGGAGAGATTTCACATACTTAGAGAGATTTGGGAGAGATTTGACATTCTTGGAGAGATTTCTCATACAAAGAGATATGTGGGAGAGATTTCACATACTTAGAGAGATTTGGGAGAGATTTTTGATAAGAAGAGATAGAGTGAAAACGATTGAGAGCGTTTTCGTGTGTGATGAATGTGAGTGTCCGGCTTTGCAATGCAAGGTCCTTAGACCCCGTTATCCTATGTTTTAGGATCTTACACACTCCCTATGAATATGCAACATTGTTTTATTGTTCTTGTTCATTGTTTAGCACTAAGGTTAAAGAAATTTAAACGCACGAACTTTCCAAGTGATGTTTTCTCATTAAGATAGTAAGTTATGCAGAAATTACATAATACAAACCTTATTATACAAGGTTTAATTAAGTTGACCGGTTTGACTCGTTGACCTTGTCCGGCTTAGACTTGACCCGAATTTGACTATTGTCACACCGTTTTCGTCTATGTGTTTACCGTTGAGTTCCTATTAATGAGATCTTCAACTCTCATTAAGGTTGCGTAAGCCAAAAACCGCTCGAACTAAAATTCGAGTTTCGAGTTGTACACTGCTAAGCCGAATCATAGAAAAATCATAACTTCCTCATACGAAGTCAGATTTGGGCGTTCTTTTTATGGATGTTCTCGGTTTAACATATACTACAACTTTGGTTTAGATCACCAAGGCTAAAAAGTCCTCCACCATAAATTCACTATTTATGTCTCCCGGTGATGTGCCGGTTTTGCCGAAAAACTTCAACGAGCCATAACTTCTTCGTTATAACTCGGATTTCGGCGTTCTTTATATGTACAGAACCCTTGAGACATATTCTACAGCTTGGTTAAGATTATTTATTCTAAATAATCTTTTGTCGAAAAGTCGTTTTCGACCCCTATTATCTCTAAATTGACTAGCCTAGATCTACGGACGTTATAGAACATCATAGTCTCTCGTTCAATTTGGTTGATTTATACTTGTGTAATTTTTGACCAAAACAATTTTGCGCCCACCATGGGGCCGTGGTGTTCAAAATTCTCGAATGATCATGTATACACAAATGATCCTTTCATCATCCTCTGTTCCTTCCATTCCAAACAAAAACCTACCACCTCCTTCGAGTGGACCCCCTGGTCAGAGGAAAACGCCTGACACTTCCAAGAAAAACAACCCTTCGGTCACTAACCAAGGATGTTTGGGTTCTTCAAGACTCTAGGATCCGACTGCTTCGATCACTACTGTTGAAATCTTCACTATGATGAGGAAAATGACGCAACAGATGACTCAGCAACAATATGAGAATATAACACTACTTATAGAAGTGGAGAGGATGAAGCCGGAATTTCATAAATCCCAGGAAACAATGCCCATAGTTGTACAACCAAGGATTCTGAACTTCGACAATGTAGGAGCCTCAGGAAATCATCATGGGAACACAATTCCTGCTACTACTACGTCACCCTGGGGGACAACTATGTACAATAGAGCACCTATGATCAATGATCTCTACAAATTTTGATGTAGGAATAAGTCCAAACATGGCTATGGAACTTCAGCAGTTGAGACAGATGAGCTTAAGCGTACCCGAGGTAGTTTATCCCATACCGGAACCATCTCCAACAATTCATAGGATCTCGAGATCTGCTCCTGCCATAGCTGATACCGAAGTTCCCAAGCGCTTCCAGACTCCTAGCATGAAGCCTTATGATGGAACTACGGATCCTGAAGAGCACATAGCATAATACCAAGAAAGGATGGAGATCATTCCCATCCCAATGCACTTGAAGGAAGCTTGCCTCTGCAAAGGATTTGGTTCAACCCTCAAATAGCTGCTAAACGCTCCCACATTCTATTACTTCATTTGCACAATTAGTCAATATTTTCAACAACCAATTTTCTTGTTGCAAAACCTAAAGTGGCCTCTATCAGGTGGTTCAGGATCCTAAGGAACGGATTAGGGGTTTTGTTTACAGGTTTTGCAGGAAATCTCTGAGCATCCCCAACATTGATATATCAATTTCTATCGAGGCCTTCAAGATGGGTCTAGGTAAGGATTCACCCTTCTATGAAGATATCGTGATGACTCCATGTAAAAGATTGGACAAATTCAGATACGGAGCATTGAGGTTCATAAGGATTGAAGAGCATAAAGAAGTCCAGAAGAGAATCAACCCTTCAAGTCGATATGAGAAACCCAATAGGAAGGCCGAATCCTCGGCTCCAAGATCCTACAAATCGAAGCCCTACTCCAAACTTGATCATCACAAGATTAATGCCCTCGAAGACGAAGGAGAGGAGGAGGAACCCCCTAAGATCATCGACTATTGTTTTTCTATGGATGTCTCAAGTTTAATCCATGCTATGTAGGATCTCAGAGACAAAGTTGTTGGAATAATGTCTAAGTACATAACTATAATTGGTATGTACATGACCCAACTTGGCATGGTCCATTTGGGTTGCACTTCACCGTAACAATTTATATGGATAATCCGTTGAGAATAACATGCTTATGATTTATATTAATACTCCCTATGTCCCAAAATTATAGTCCATCTTTCGTTTTTTGTTTGTCCCAAAATAATAGTCCACTTCTAAAAATAAATAACATTTTTACCAAAATATCCCCTCATTATTACTTAACCAATTAAGCATTTAATGGAACATTAAATGCAAAGTAAGGACAAAATTGTCATTTTATTATATAAAGTTAGTGGTAATTAATGCTTTTCTTAATCTGTATGTTTTTTGTCTGTGGACAATAATATTGAGACGGAGGGAATATATTATAAGTTCTAATATATTAATATATAATCATATTATTTAATTAGTATTGATCAAGAATTAATTTATAATTAATTAAGTGATCAAAAGGAACTAATTAAATATGGACTCTTAGATATATATATGTGTAGTGGGCCAAGTTCATTTAGGTTGGGCTAAGTCTTCATGGATAGTCCATGGAGCTTTAATCCATGGATCCTTGGAAATGAAAGGTCATGGGTATTAGGGTTTAACCCTAATCCTCCAGACTATATAAAGGGTCTTATGGTTCATGAAATTGGGCTAGTGGCTAGTGTGGATACACTAAAGAGGGCAATAACCGATTTCATAAGTGTGAGCCAAGTATCCATATTCTCTAAAGTCTTCCAAGGTGTTTTGGTGATTTGTGATTCCACTTGAGGCTTCCACACTATTGTGACTATGCTCTTAAAGTTCAAGACTTCAAGCTTCATTAAAAGGTATGTATTCTAACTTGTTATATTACCCAAGTATCAAGGATTGTATGATAGATAGGGTAATATCTTGGAATATTCATATTTGCATGTATAATAGAGAACATAGATCCAAGGTATTTAGGGTTGCATGTACACTTAGGAGTGTTAGAATGCTCAAAACCCAACAGTGGTATTAGAGCCATGGGTTGTTTTCTGTTATATTCATGTAAATGTTTGATTTTCAAAGTTGAAAAAAAAAGAAAAAAAAAACATGAAATTTGTCAAATTTTAAGATAATTACTTGTTTTGTGAAAAATTAATTATTTGTAAAATTTGAATCATTTGCTATAGGAGTTGAATTAGGTCAAATTTAGTAAAAGATAAAATGATATGATTATTTTATTAGTTTTAAAAGTTTGATCTAAATGTTTTAAGGAGTTGCAAATTTCGTCATAAAATTTTGGAGCTCAAAAGTTTTTTTAAAGTTGTGATCTTAAGAGTTTTGAAACCTCCATAACTTATGGATATGAAAAGGTTTTAAAAAAAATTGATTCAAAGTTTTTATGGAGTTACAAAATTTGGTGTTAATGTTTTAAAGAATCCATAACTTTTTCTTACGTTATGGAACATGAAAAGTTTCATCATAAAACAAGCATTTAACTCCATAAGTTATGAATACCAAAAGTTTTATGTTTCCTTGATTTATGAGTTAGTTTAGATTAATGGAAAAAAAATGTGTTTTAGTTGTTTTCAATCCTAATTAATCTAAAAGTTTTTCATAAAATGTGTTTTTTTTTGTAACTTGTCCTCAAGTTATATGAAAAATCACATTTATGAATCTTAAAAACTCATAAATATGCCTTAGGTTCAAAAAAAATGAAGAGTCTTTTCTTATAAATAGTTTTTATGGCTCCATAACTTGTCCCCAAGTTATGGATGTCCAAGAGTCTCTTCATTAAAAGTTTTAAAGCTTTACTTAAAACTCATAATTTATGAAAATGCAAGAGTTTTGAATAGTTTCAAAACTTTCCCTCAAGTTTTGGAATTTAAAAAGTTTTCTCTAATGAATACTCTAATTCCAAGTTAAGCCCTTAGAATTTTAAAAGATAAAATTCAACCCTTATACTTTATAATATTATAAGTTACTGATATATATATATATATATATATATATATATATATATATATATATATATATATATATGTATGTATAAGAGTAAAGTCGTCTTACTATTATTAGGCCTCATTCACGAAGCCGCTCTATAAGGGGGTATAAGGTTACTGCCTATAAAATGGTAGTTTAATGGGTTTCCACTCTCACCCACCGCTTCCTTGACCAGTGGAGGGTCGTTAACCGAACAGGTAGGACAAGGACTATAATTCTCCCTTCATTAAAAGTATTAATGATAAATACTAAGTAACTAAACTCTGTTAACACCCAGTGTTCTAAAAGACGCGCCATGGCGTTAGGCGTGGCTTCGCCGTTACGAAAAGCTTCATAACGTTGTTGTTAGGCGTGACGCATGGCAAGGCGTGATATGGCGCGCCATGGCGCGTTATGGCGTGTTATGGCGCGTGTTTTTTCGTTTGAGACACAATTTTTTGCTCTTTGTTATGTCTTTTCAAATCGGAGATACAAGTATTATGGTTTTTGTTAACTTTTTGTTATTAGTTATTGATCTAACACTTCTAAAAAGTAGTTATATTTAATATAAATTTATATTTATGTGGTAATATAAGTTTAAATAAATACAAACTCGCCGCCTTACATCACGCCTTGAAAAACGCCATGGCTCGTTAAGCTTGAGGCTTGGCCTTGCCGCCACGCCACGCCTCACGCCATTTAGAACCTTGTTAACACCTAATGTTAGTTACTTAGGAAAATGTGAATTTGGTGCTAACCCATGAAATTACACTTTGCACTTTGCTTAAGTCAGTTAGTAGAGCGTGTGTGGTTAACCGACACACTAGCTTGATTTAACAAGGTAGGCAAAGGGTAACTTAATGTTTATCATAGTATCGATGGAGCATGTGTGGTTAACCGGCACATCGATTGAGGGGTAAATATTAAGGGTACCAAGTATATTCGTATGGTTATTCACACCTTGTTTTGTGATCCTCGACATCCCAGTCACAAAACCTGAAGGGCACACTCGAGATTCAAACATGCCATTGAAAGTTCAATGTATCTCAAAAGATCTAGGAGTTTCAAATCCAATTAAAACTTAATTATATTTCGTTTTTCATGGTGGAAATTGGTAAATCGTCATTTACCTACCTTCAACTATTTTATAACTTGGATTACAGCATCCCTCTTCCAGTTATAAATAGGTTGTTGGGTCCTAGCCTTAATATTTCATATTGGGTGTTATATTATGGACTTTAAATCAACTATACTTGAATATCTCCTAAAAGATGTCTAGTTCAGACATCTATGATCTTCCCAAATCTCTTGGATCTTCACTTCCTCCACCTCCTCCAATTATTCTCCCTAATCCCCAAGTTCAAGGTCACTCAAGCCCTATTGGCAAGGCAAGGTCTAGGTGTGATCACATCTTGGAGATGAAGTCACATATTGACAAGCCGGGAGAGTTGGGTGTCAAAGCCTTGAGAAAGTTGGTGGTTCAATCACTTTCTAAGTCACATAGTGAGTTCCTTTGGGACTCCTATGAAACAGACTATGACAAGACCCTTAATGATGTTATCTATTTGCTTTGTACCGCTGAATCAGCAATGATTTGGAAGGCTAGTAAAGCAAATTTGATTAGAAGATTGACTTCCCAAAACTTTATGGACATTGACAATGATGACACTGGAAATCCAGAAAATGCATTCTCTTCCCAATGGAAAGGGATCGGCCATAGTCAAGTCGGTTGACCAAATGGTAAAGTGAAAAACTAAGTCTGTGATAGTCCCATGTACCATTACCAAAGGGTCCATTTATTAAAATTGCCAAAGGAAGGGGCACTGTTTGCGAAGCTGCCAAATTTACCTAAGGATGGTAAAGTCAATAAGTTTGACTCTACTTCAGGTAAAGTCCATTGTCGAACTCTGTTAAGCTCCTATTTGGAGATTATTATTACATAATGTGACTGTGTCACATGGTGATATTATAAGAATCAAAGAAAAGAGAGAAAGCTTAAAGGAAGTATATGTTGCTGCTGATCGCGAAGATGGACTTCGCTCGCATAAATTTTTTGAAGCTATTACTTAGGAGTTATGACACATTGCTTAGGAATATATAACAACAAGGTTTTCATATGGATTGTAAGGATAAGTTTTTCCGCAAAGTTTTAAAATAAAAGGAAATTTTTGATTTTATTTATTTTAAGTATCCTTACAATGACATTTGTGAAAATAATTATGGTTTATATGATTCCATTGCTAGTAATATAGGAAAATGGTTTTGATTCTTTCATTTGTGGTAGTGTCTAAATTTACCAAATAAAGAAAGTTTCTCATCACCCAAGTTTCAGTTGGACCGAAACTTGGAATCATGCAAGTTGTATAGTATGATGAATGAGAACTTTCAAGCATTGGAAAATTAAGACTAATTACTTGTTCACATGGATGTGTGACTCAAGTAAAGGACTAAGGGATCAAGTACACATTCTTGTGCACTGATCAAGCCCACCACAAATGTAACTTGAGTGACACATCTTAAAGAAGGTTTATTAACATTAATGAAATGTAAGAGTAAAAGGTTTTGTACTCTTGTACATTTGACTTTGGTAAGTTGTGATGTTTTGGATAAAAAAAGACCAACTTAAGCTAATTGTGTTAAGTGTTTGTCTTGATTAGAATCCACACTATCTCTTGAATATTTGGCAAGAAAGTCTTATAGGTCAAGAAGACAGTGGGAGTCTAAAAGATCCTGAAAGGGTTTCAAGAATTAATCAAGAATAAAACCTGTATTTCATCACTAGCACACAACTAGAGGTTTATAACCTATCGTGTTGACATTTCTGTGCCCATTCCAGTTAAGTTGGCTATATATATTTGAGTTCTACATGTTATCAATTGTTTCCATAACTACTTGGAAGCAATGGCCGACCCTTGTGCTGCCAGGTGGCAAGAGGTTAAGATTGCACAAGTTCAATCGATATGAGTTAGGATTTTTCACTAACCTAGTCTTGTGATTATGGTTTGACAAATTCACATGGATAAGAATAGATACACCATAAAATCTAAGTTTCATAGGGTTTCTCTCCGATTCACGGAAATGATTGTGAGGAAACGCTTTCACTAAGTAGATTTTAAGTAGATAACAATTGTGATGTTTGCAGTTCTCAAAGTCGTTAGTGGAGCGTGCGTGGTTAACCTTCACACTAACATGGACTTATGAGAAATGGAAAAGGTCTAAACAATTGAGACTATGATTACGACATCCCTTTTCATAGTTCTGAAATTGTTTAGACACACATGTGATCTATCTAAGATAAGGTGTATGATTTTGATAAAGTTTTATCAAAGCAATCTAGTATCAGAAATTTGAACTTTGGTAAGAATGTCAATAAAGTATTGACTTCTAGAGGTCCAACTGTTTTATGGATACATGTCAAAGCTAGTGGGAGCATAAGTTGTTATGCTAATAATCATCATGTTAGTGGGAGCATGATAGTTATGATAAGTATTGCAAGTTAGCAAGGTTAATTATAGAAAACAAAAGTTTCAATTTGTGAGGTTGCTGGGGTTGAAAAAGTTGTTTTGCTATAATTAAGGGAGAGGAAATTATACTTCATTTCAATTCTAAAAACCTTAGATTGAGTTTATAATCATTCTAAAGAGCTTATATTGAGATTTTAATCGTCTTTAGTCAAGAATATATATATGAATTTCATGTTGGATTGGTTCAACTTAAGAAAATTCTATATATTGCGTTCTCAAAATTTGATTATGATTACGGCATCCCTTTTCATAGTCAAATTTTGAGAATATGGCAAACAAAAAATTATTATGGCAAAAGACTGGTCTAGAACCATGTCTTTATGTGAAACATCATGAATCGTGTCCCATTTACTTTGGGTACAAGATCGATTACATGTACTATAATATTTAGCCTTTCTAGAATTGGATATGACTAAAGTGATTAAGAAATTGTTGAGAACAATCTAAGGTTTACCAAAGATTGGTTGCTCAAGGACAGTTGGAAGTATACTATTAATATTGGAAAGACCATATTGACATAGTCTGAAAAGAGGCGACTCTTGTTCAGAAGTGGTAGTCAAAATGGGAATATAGCTTTGTATTCATAGGTGAAGCAATCTGTGTAAGGTTAACGAAACATAATGCAACAAGCATGTGCAAAGCAATGCGCTTTAAATTTAAGACATCGTTTCCATGGAATTTCTCTCCATTGGAATACTCTGTAATGATTGTTGCCAAGTCTTTGTGGCTTTGTACATAATCATTACAAGAGGAACATTGCATATAAGTTTAAAATCTAAACATATTTCGATAAATGATAGGAATTTGGAATTCTTACATTTAAGACAAGGATTTGGGAGTGTGAAAAGAGAATCATTGAAATTATGTTCAATTGATCTAGTTCACAAAGAAAAGGATCATAGACAAACATAGAGTGCATACTTGGTGTATGGAAAAGCTATTGTTTAGAAAAACATAGTGTACATGCTTGGAGCATGGGACAACTAGTGTTTTTAATTCAGGTATAAAGTTGATAAAACCGAAACAATGAATAATGAGTAATCAGTATGGTGATAAATAAAAATGGTCTATTTATATTCATAGGGTTTGATACCCTATTTGATTCATTTATTCTTGTGTTTCACTTTGGATGTTTTGACTTCCATAATAACTAGGTTATTCTTCCGGAATGACTAAGTTATTCAAACCATGCATAGTCAGTCATATATTGGAAGTAGATATGAATCAAGACTATCATGGGTTGGCTTGTAGACGTCCAAGTTGGTGGACAAAGTTGTGTTACAACACTCATGAGTGCTCATAAGTTCTGAGTACTAGATTCAACTCGCGCTCATTTGAATCACTTCATGGATTTTATCACGAGTGATCATGAGTCGATAATATCTTATATTCTTCAAACCTAGAGATATGAGTTGTTACTATGAGTTGGTTGTACATTGATTGCACGAAAACGCATTCGGTAACTCGATGTTATTAAACGTGCCTTTGTGTATGATTCAACAAGTAGTAGAACAAGCCATATGAGTCGAAGTTTATCCATTCCTTTTACCTTCGGGATAAAAGCGATATCTATGGGCCCCTCGATGATTTAGTGATGACACATGTGAGTGCTTGGCCAAGCCAGGACTGATTTGATTTGTTCAATCAGTCAGTCATCAAAAATTGGAAATCGGGAAACAACAAATGGACAGAGAGAGTGATTGATAATCCATGTCTCAGTCCATATGATATCTAGAATAGAGGAATATATGATCCCTTATCTAATGGACAAGTCATTGACAAAGGTCATGGTTCATTGACAAGGTTAGAGTTCGACAGCAGCTTTAAGAGCTACGATTGCCAGTTAGGTTTTGAAGTGATACTCAATAATAGTTTTAGACTTATCCAAGTAGGAGACTGTTGAATTAATGTCTAAGTCCATAACTATAATTGGTATGTACATGACCCAACTTGGCATGGTCCATTTGGGTTACACTTCACCGAAACAATTTATATGGATAATCCTTTGAGAATAACATGCTTATGATTTATATTAATATATTATAAGTTCTAATATATTAATATATAATCATATTATTTAATTACTATTGATCAAGAATTAATTTATAATTAATTAAGTGATCAAAAGGAACTAATTAAATATGGACTCTTAGATATATATGTGTAGTGGGCCATGTTCATTTAGGTTGGGCTACGTCTTAATGGATAGTCCATGGAGCTTTAACCCATGGATACTAGGAAATGAAAGGTCATGGGTATTAGGGTTTAACCCTAATCCTCCAGACTATATAAAGGGTCTTATGGTTCATGAAATTGGGCTAGTGGCTAGTGTAGATACACTAAAGAGGGAAATAATCGATTTCATAAGTGTGAGCCAAGTATCCATATTCTATAAAGTCTTCCAAGGTGTTTTGGTGATTTGTGATTCCACTTGAGGCTTCCATACTATTGGGGCTAAGCTCTTAAAGTTCAAGACTTCAAGCTTCATTAAAAAGTATGTATTCTAACTTGTTATATTACTCAAGTATCAAGGATTGTATGCTAGATAGTCTAATACCTTGGAATATTCATATTTGCATGTATAATAGAGAAAACATAGATCCAAGGTATTTAGGGTTGCATGTACACTTAGGAGTGTTAGAAGGCTCAAAAACCAACAAAAGTAAGGTGGACAAAGAGAGATAACAAGTCCACCAGTTGGAAAGACAAATCCAAATGGTGTGCTTACCATAAAGATTTTGGTCACATCACGGAGGATTACATAGCCCTAATGAAGGAGATTAGATATCTCCTTAGCAAATGGAATCTTAAAGATATCCTCAGAAGAAAGAAAAAAAATCCAAGGACAACAATCAGGATGGTCATAGGATCCCAGAGAAACAACGATCTCCACCCCCAAACAGCAAGATAATTAACGTTATCTCAGGCGGATCTAACATTTGTGGTACTTCTTATTCTCAGGCTAAAAGACACACCAAGGTCTTTAAAACAAAAATGGAGGACAGACCATAGAAGAATACATTGGTTAGCATTGAAAGGTAACTCACGTTTGATGACACGGACAATGAAGGGATTCAGGATCCTCAACATGATGGACTCGTGATAACACTGTACATTGCAACCACTTTGTTAGAAGGATCCTTGGTTAACATGTACTCTTGGACGCACTAAAGAGGATGAACATCCTGGAATCGGAGATAATCAAAAGATCCTCGGTCCTCACAGGATTTAGCAGGGAAACGAAACACACGGTTGTGGAGATAAAGCTACCAATATATATATATATATATATATATATATATACACACACACGCACATATACATAGGAGGTAAACTCTATACCAAATTTCTATGTTATTGACACCTTATCTTCATATAATGTGATATTAGGTAGACTGTGGATTCACGGGATGAAAGCGGTTCCATCAACATATCATCAGTTTGTAAAGATGCCTACTCTATGGGGAATAATGAAGATCATGGGAGATCAACAAGAGTAAAAGGAACGCTATAAAACCTATATGAAGCCTATGAGGAAACCCCAACAAGAATAGTAACTAAGGAAGGGGCACGACATGCTCAAGAAACAAAGGAGCAAGATGTGAAGGAAGTGCCCCTGAGCAGTGAGGATCCTGAAGCCAAAGTCCTCATAGGATCATCAATACCTGAGAAAATTGAGCAAGACCTGTTAAACATCCTTCGAACAAGGAAGTTTGCACCCGAAAGGAATCAAATCATCCAAGAAGAAGTGGAAAATCTCCTCAAGACAGGGATGATCAAGGGAGTGAAGTTCCCGAGATGGCTAGCTAATTTAGTTGTCGTACATAAGAAGAATGGAAAATGGCGAGTATGTGTAGATTACACGGATATTCATAAGGCTTGTCCTAAGGATTATTTCCCTCCACCACACATTGACTCTAGGATAGATGGAACGGCTGGCCACGAACTCTTAACATTCATGGATTCTTCAACAGAATTCCAACAAATCCAAATGGAACCGTCTGAACAAGGAAGTTTGCACCGAAAGGAATCAAATCCTCCAAGAAGAAGTGGAAAATCTCCTTAAGACAGGGATGATCAAGGGAGTGAAGTTCCCGAGATGGCTAGCTAATTTAGTTGTCGTACATAAGAAGAACGGAAAAATGGCGAGTATGTGTAGATTACACGGATCTTCACAAGGCTTGTCCTAAGGATTATTTCCCTCTTCTAAACATTGACTCTAGGATAGATGGAACGGCTGGCCATGAACTCTTAACCTTCATGGATTCTTCAATAGGGTTCCAACAAATCCAAATGGGACCCTCCGATCAAGAAGATACGACATTTATAACACCAACATGTATATATTGTTACACTGCAATGCCTTTTAGTCTTAAAAATGCGGTGCAACATACCAAGGACTGGTGAACTGGATGTTTAAAGATAATTTGGGGGACACCATCAAGGTCTACATTGACGACATGGTGCTGCAGTCCATGAAAGTTAAAGATCATCTCATGGATCTCAAAGAAGCCTTTGACATCCTAGACGAATACAACATGAAGTTAAGTCCGTTTAAATGCCACTTTGGTATGAAATCAGGCAAGTTCCTTGGGTACATGGTAACCAAGAGAGGAATAACAGCAAGCCCATAGCAGATCAACGCAATCATCGAGTTGAAATCCCCATCTTCGACAAAAAAACATCCAAAGACTAACCGGAAGAGTAGCGGCACTCAACAGGTTCATTTCAAGATCCTCAGAAAGGTGTAAACCCTTTTATAATATATTGAGAAAGATCAAGAAGTTTGAATGGGACGAAGAACACGAAGAAGCTTTTCAGGAACTCAAAAGATACTTAAGTTCCGCGCCACTGCTGGTGAAGCCTATAGATGGAGAACCACTTCTCCTCTACCTCTCGGTATCCTCAAGTGCGGTAAGTGTTGTCCTAGCTAAGGATCTTAACAGAGACGAACATCCTATCTACTATGTAAGTAAAAGTCCTCTGGATCCTGAAACCAGGTATTCTCATCTCGAAAAATTAATTCTTGCATTACTAACCGCTTCTACTAAATTAAGACATTATTTCGAGATACATACTATACATGTGAAAACTAACTATACTATTAAGAATGTGATGAGAAAGCCAGAGATGTTAGGAAGGATGGAAAAATGGTCAGTGAAGTTAAGCACGTTTGACATCAAATATGAGCCAAGATCCGCCATAAATTCACAAGCATTAGCATACTTTGTGGCTGACTTTAGTGATGATCTACAAAACAAAAGCTAAACAACTCCTAGAAGATGAACACTTGGGAAAATGGACACTATTCACGAATGGAGCTTCAAACAAAAAAGGAATCGGGCTAGGGATCATACTAAAATCGCCACAAGGGGGCATCTTACCTTAGGTAGTCAGTTGCGAATTCTACGCAACCAACAACGAAGCAGAATATGAAGCACTCATCATGGGACTACAATTAGTTAAGGATCTTCAAATCAAGGATCTTCAGGTATTTGTTGATTCTTTATTATTAACCAGTCATTTCAATGGATCTTATGCAGTGAAAGGTGAAAGATTAGCATTATACCTTGAGATCTTCAAAAAATTAGCCTCTGATTTTGAAAAATTTAGCCTAACCCAAGTTACTAGAGAAGAAAACACAGAAGCAGATGCATTAGCCAACCTAGGATCCTCCCAAAGGATCCAACCAGAAATGAAAATCCGTATAACCCACAATATAACTCCAGCTGTAGAAGCCCTTTCCGACAAACCCGACGATCCTGAACAACCAATAAGTGTAGCAGCTGTGACATCCCCTAATTTCTCTGCCAGAAAAGACCGATTTAATTTATGCTTTTTAAAATAAAATCAGAGAAATCTTTTAAAAGATGTTGCGGAATTGGTCCCTAAAACAAAACATGATAAAAGTTTATCAAAGCCTTTCTTTAAGAAATGTATAGTTTCATTTCATATCAAAACCTCGGGATGTCATGTTCTGATACAGATCAAAAGCATAAACAAGACATTATAAGCGTTACAATAGTTATTTACAACTACTGACCTATAATCCAAAAATCAGTCATCATCATCATCCGACTATGCTCGGGGTCCACTACCTGTAATATAAAAAGCTGAGTGGGTCAGGCTTGGAAGCCTGGTGAGCATATAGGCTTTTCAACCCACAATAAATAAATTTATTATGCTTAAACATCAACAATCAAACAAATTACTCCAACCCCATTATCTTATTTATTTCTTAAGGGTTTACCCTAAGAATCAACTATCACTCCTTCCTGACGAATAGGCTCGAAGTTACATCATCGCCAAGGTTTATACAGCAGACACTAAGTCCATAGCTGCCAAGGTTTATCCAACATGTTCTAAGTCGATAGCTCTTATTTATCGACAATATTATTCACATGCATCGCCCCTGCAATACATGTCAATGGGTTTTTAGAGTACATCAAGTGAACATATAGTTCACACACCTAAAGGTTGCGGGCCTGCTAGTGTTCCACAGACCGTCTAGAATAGTCCATGGTTGTCATCCATACTCTGCTGAATGACAGGGGCCAACGTTTGGGTAAGGGATTTTCTCATATTTCACCACTCACCTTCAACGTTTGGGAAAGGGATTTTCTCATATTTCACCACTCACCCTCAACTCATGATCTCATTTCACCACTCACTCTCAACTCATGATCTATATCACTGATAATCTCATCTATCCAACTCACCTTTCATTACACACCCACTATTTCATCTACCCATGTTTTATCCAACATTTTTGTAGATAAAATACATATACAGTTTAAATTATTTAAAAACATGTATAAATCATTCCTTCGACGTCCATCTCAAATAGACAAACAATATATATTCCCGCAACACGTATTTTATATAAAATACTTCATATCTATGTGTAAGGTGAAAGTAACTACACACTCCCTTGATTTAACGAAAATCGGGCGGTAATTTGTTTCCTAAAACGATCGTTTCTTATAAAACCGGGAGTTTTATTGAGAAACCAGGCTCTGCGAGGGTTGGGCTTCGAAACTGAAAAGTTAAATTTTCTGGGCTTTTCGGGCACTTCGTGGTATATTCCGCGGGTTATAATCGATACCGGGGCTTCGAGGGATGTTAATATGAAGGAAATATTGAAAAATGGGTAAAAGATGGCAAATTTTCAAATGTATCCGAGAAGGCTCGCAAGCCCTCTATTTATAGGGAGACCCGAATTTGGCTAAGGAAGGGGGAGTCAGCAGCGAGGACATGCGGTAGCAGTAGGGCGAGGGTGCGCAGGTGGCTCGGACGTGGTTTGTGCATGCGAGGGGCTCGGTGTCGGCCTCTGATTGGACCAAGGTCTAGTCTGAGGCTTCGGGCGTGGCACTCCCTGCGAGGCTCGGACATGTGATAAAGGGCACACGTCAGATTCTTAGTGGACTGGACTTCGGATGCGAGGGCAGGCGACATGTCTCGCCAGCTAGCTTTGGTGACTAACCAATTTTGGACACGTGGCGCGTTTTGAGCGAGGGTGACGTGGCCGAAGCCACCTATGCGAAAATTTTCGATTTTTGCGCCAAAACTTCTAAAATCCGTAACTTTTGCATACGAGCTCCGTTTTTGACGTTCTTTATATGCACACGTAGGTAACATTACGTTCTACAACTTTCATTTAGACTTCGTTGGCTAATTTTGACTTTAATTTTTATATTATTATTTTTAACAGACCGGGACAGGAAATCCGTTAAAAATTCATAACTTCTTCATCCGACGTTCGTTTTCTTCTGTCTTTTTACTGTTGTGATACTATTGACGAGACCTTCGATTCTTGTTTAGGTCACGTTGGCTAAAAATCACTCGATCTAAATTCAAGTTTTTAGATGTGTACTGCTAGGCTGAAACTTCGAAAAATCATAACTTCTTCATACGAAGTCAGATTTGGGCATTCTTTTTATACCTACTCTCGGTTTAACGAACACTACAACTTTCGTTTAGATCACTAAGGCTACAAAGTAGTTTATCAAAACCTCACTTTTTACGACATTCAGCACCGTGCCGGTTTTGTCGCGAAACTTCGACAGGTCATAACTTCTTCGTTATAACTCGAATTTTGGTATTCTTTATATATCCGTAATCCTTGTCACGACCACTACAAGTTTCTTAATAGATACCAGCTTTATCTAATATTTATTTTTGACGCTCATTTTTAGTCTTAATTAATTATGTTGGAATAGTGTCTAACCCGTAACTATATTTGGTATGTACTTGACCCGGTTGTGCATGGTGCTTTTGGGTTACCTTCACAAGAGCAACTTGACAAGGTAATTTTTGGAGAGAGAGAGAGAGAGAGAGAGCGAGGATATTATGATTTATTAATATATTATAAGAATAATATATTAAAGGAGAAATCATATTATTTAATTAGTATTAGTCATAAATTAATTGGGAATTAATTTGGTGACTAAAAGAGATTAATTAAATAAAGGGGTATAAACTGTTAAATGTTTGATAGTTGAATATATTGGTTGGGAAAGCTAATGGGTCAAAGGGAGAACGAAATTGTGATGGGGATCCATCAAAATTTCGTCCATAAGCCTTAATCCAGAAGGTTCCATGGGCTGCTTGGTCAATAAGCTGTCCATTAGGGTTTAGACTGAAACCCTAGCATCCAACAGTATAAATAGGGACCCCTAGCTCCCAAATTCGACCACTTGCTCCCAAGAAAACCCTAGGGCCGAATTTAGCATCCTCCCACCTCTCTCATATAGTCGCCTTCTTGCTTGTGGTGTTCGTAAGACATTAGAGGAGTTACATTTGTGACTCTAAGCTTAAGAGAAGAAGAGAAGAAGATCTAATCCAATATTTGAAGAGGTAAACATCTAGATATGATTCTATATGATACTTTTGTTATTTGTATGCTAGATTAGGGTTTATAAGTCTTGGAATCAAAGCATGTTCAATAGAGAAACCTAGATCCAAGCATTAGGGTTTGTATGAGCACATAGGAATGTTTCTTATGCAAAAAAACCCATCAGTGGTATCAGATCCTTGATTGGTTTCAGTTGTATATGATGCTTAACTGTTTTGTTTTCTATAAATCGAGTTTTTTGCCTCTGCCCGACTCAACTCAGCGAGTCAGTATCTGGACTCGGCGAGTTGGCCCTACTCGGCGAGTCCAGGTCTGACTCGGCGAGTTTGTGTGTCAGATAGAGGGTGTTTCGGGTTTTAGCTGCTGTTTTGACTTGGATTTGATGCCTAAATCGTTTTTTGAAGTTAAAATCCGAATTTTATCTTAATTAAATGATTATCCTTGCCAAAACAATAGATACTTTCAAATCCTTTTAATATTGGTTGTTTATATGATAAATATGGATTATTTAAAATTATTTGGTAATTATCTAATGACTAAAATAAGATTAGGTCAAATATAGATAATTATGAAATTAATTGTTTAATTTGAATTATTTGTTATTTGATCCCTTGTGTTTTGAACAGTTCAAAACTTGCCCTCAATTTTTGAAATTTGAATTTTGTGATTAAAAGTTTAATTTTGAATAAATAAATTTCAAACCCTTAGAATTTTACAAGTTTAAAATTCAACCCTATGCTATTATATATTATTACAAGCTTAATTAATATGTATGTATAACTTAAAATGCTAGTCTTACCGTTAGTAGGCCTCATTGACAAAGCCGGTCTATAAGGTAGGTATAAGGTTGCTGCCTATAAAATGACGCTTAATGGGTGTACACTCACACCTACCGCTTGCTTAACCAGTGGAGGGTTGTTAGCCAAACGGGTAGGATAGGGAAACTCTCTCCTCATTAAAAGTATAATGTAAGATACAAAGTAACTACATGTTTTTCAAATTCCTAATCTTGGTTACTTTAGGGTAAAATGTGAAAATGATGCTAATCCATGGAATTACACTTCCTATCCTTGTCAAACATTGATGGAGCGCGTGTGGTTAACCGGCACATCAATTTGGGGATGACATTGGTAGCGAAGGGTGACTTGATGTTTGTCATAGATCAATGGAGCGTGTGTGGTTTACTGGCACATTGATTATGTGATAGAGACATTAAGTGCACCATGTTGATTCGCATGGTTATTCACAATTTGTTTGCAATCCTCGGTATCACAATCGCAAATTTGAAATGCATATCGAGATTTAAACATGCCATTGAAAAGTTCAATGAATCTCAAAGATCTAGGAGTTTTCTATACATTTAAAACCTAAATGTCTTTTTCGTTTTTCATGGGGAGAATTAGTGAATCCTCATTCACTTACCTTCAAATTATTTACTTTTAGAGTACGATATCCTTTTCTAAGTTGTAAATAATGTTGTTGGATCCTAGCCCTAATTTCTCATTTGGGTGTTTAATTAGGGATTCATTTCTAATAAAACTTTGTTCCTTTCCTTTTTCAGATGTCTGCAAACAACAACAACAACAACAACAACGCTTCTGGGTCATTCTCGGTAATGAACCTGTGTCAAAAAGTGACATTTGATGGTTCAAACCTCAACAAGTGGATGAGGTATATTTACATGATCACACGCTACGAGGACAAAGAATATGTCCTCAATGAAAAGCTTGAGAAGATCATCCTAGATGTTGCTACTCCTGAAGAGTTGGCCGCCTTTGAGGCCCACAAGTGTGATGCTACGAAAGTTCACTGCATCATGCTGGCCACCATGAACCTCGAACTCCAAAAGTCCTATGAGGACATGTATCCGTATGAAATGCATCAGGATTTGCTGGAGAGGTATCACCAGAGCGCGAGGCAAGAGCGCTATGAGATCATTACTAACATGATCACCGCTAAGATGGGGAGTGGAGAATCCCTAACCTCTCATTTGCAGAAAATGTAGAGGTATTTTGATCGTCTTCTCAAACTTAATGTTAAGTTTGATGAGGATTTGGCTATCGACATAATCCTACACTCCTTGCCCTCCTGCTACAACCAGTTTAGGATGACCTACCACATGAACAAGGAGGAGGTCTCCTTGAACAAGCTCCAAGGACTCTTGAGGACTGCTGAGAGCAACCTCAAAGACAAATCCGTTGCACCGTCCCCTGCTGTGGTTGCTCCTGTGATGGCAATAGGTCAAGGAAAGGGTAAAAAGAGGAAGGCTCCATGTAAGAGCCACCATAAGGGGAAACCCCGTGTTGGTTCATCCTCAAGTGGGACCAAAGCAGGCCCTGCTAAACCCTCTTCCGATCCCAAAGAAGCAGAGTACTTCTATTGCCATCAAAAAGGCCACTGGAAGTGAAGCTGCCCACAATATTTGCAAGACATAAGTGATGGGAAGATTAAGCCCACCTTTGCCGGTATGTATTCTATTAAATCTAATAACTCATCATTTACTACTTCATGGGTTCTTGATACAGGGCATGGTTACCACATTTGTTCTGATATGCATGGCCTAAAAAGAAGTAGGAAGGTGGAACATGGAAAGATGAACCTGATTATGGGAAACAGAAGATCGTCGCCTGTGACCAAAGTCAGTGTTTATTCTTTAGTGTTGAGCAATGGGTTAGGGATAGATTTAAACAATTATTGTTATTCTCCAGATATGGCAAGAAACATTATTTCATTTCATGATTTGTTTAGACAAGGTTTCAGATATTCTTTTGATAATAGTAATGGTTCTATTAACGTTTATTTGAATGGTGTCTTTTATTTCAATGCATTACCTTGTAATGGGATTTATGAATCTGTGATGGTTGTTGATAATTTAGGAAATAATGTTTTGAATATTGATTCGTCTACTAGTCTAGACAAAGCATGCTTGTGGCATTGTCGCCTTGGCCATGTCAACAAGAAACGCATAGCCCAACTCCAAAAGGATGGAGTGTTGGAGTCATTCGACCTTAGGGACGATGACACATGTGAATCTTGTTTACTTGGGAAGATGACCAAGTCACCCTTTACTGGCACTTGTGAATGGGATGAGGGTTTATTGGATCTCATACACACCGATGTGTGTGGGCCCTTAGATCCACCACAAGGGATGCTTGCCGCTTCTACATGACTTTTACAAATGATTATAGCAAATATGGATATATCTACTTAATCAAGCAAAAGTCGGAAACCTTTGAAAAGTTCAAAGAGTTTAAGAATGAAGTGGAGAATCAGCTGGGCAGGAAAATCAAGATGCTTCGGTTAGACCGAGGAGAAGAGTACCTAAGTCTTGAGTTTCACGACTGTCTAAAGGTATGCAGAATTGTCTCGCAATTGATGCCTCCAAGGACGCCACAATTGAATGGTGTGGCTGAAAGACGTAATCAGACCTTGTTGGACATGGTTCGTTCTATGATGAGTCGGACTTCATTACCAATAGCTTTCTGGGGGTATGCCTTGGAGACTGCCGCCCATATACTTAACTTAGTTCCCACCAAGAAGGTTTCCAAGACTCCTCACGAGATGTGGACAGGGAAGGCTCCCTCGTTGGCACATATTAAGGTTTGGGGTTGCGAGGCTTTCGTAAGACGAGAGACTCACGCCAAGCTTGAACCTCGTAGTGAGAAATGTTATTTCATTGACTATCCGCAGAAGTCTTTTGGCTATCTTTTCTATAGACCGAGTGACAATGTTATCTTCGTTGCTAGAAGAGGATTTTTTTTCCGATAAAGGGAATTGATAAGCCAAGAAGACAATGGGAGGCAATTTGAGCTTGAAGAGATTCAAGATCAAAGCGATGAAGGAACCTCTGACACTGGCAATCAACTTGAGGAGGAAACTCATCTTGAACCTGTTGACGAGTCCTTACCTCTTTGACGTTCCACTAGGGCTAGTGTTCCACCCCAGTTTTATGGTTTTCATATTACTACTGAAGGGGATACGTTTATTAGTGATACTACACTAGTAAATTTGGACGAACCTAGCAGCTACAAGGAAGCCATGGCAGGCCTGGAGTCTACGAAAATGGAAAGAGGCGATGGACAACGAGATTCAGTCCATGTACGACAACCAAGTTTGGAATTTGGTTGATAATGTACCGGCTCGTAAGACAGTCGGGTGCAAGTGGATCTTCAAGAAGAAGACGGACATGGATGGGAAAGTGCATACTTATAAAGCGTGATTGGTTATGAAGGGCTTTACTCAAACTCTTGGAGTTGACTATGATGAGACCTTCTCACTAGTTGCGAAGATAAAGTCTATTAGGGTAATGCTTGCAATAGCTGCGTTTCATGATCATGAAATATGACAGATGGACGTGAAAACCGCTTTCCTTAATGGAAAGTTGGCTGAAGATGTTTACATGAATCAGCCATAGGGCTTTGTCAATGCGAAGCATCCAAATAGAGTATGCAAGCTTGAGAAATCTATTTATGGATTGAAACAAGCGTCTCGCAGATGGAATCTTTGTATTGACGAGAAGGTTAAAGAGTTTGGCTTTCTGCGAAGCGAAGATGAATCTTGTGTGTATGTCAAAGCCAGTGGGAGTATAGTGAGCTTCCTCATATTGTATGTCGATGACATACTAGTCATAGGAAACGATGTCCCAACCATGCAGGAGGTCAAGTCCTGGCTTGGGAAATGTTTCGCTATGAAGGACCTCAGGGAGGCTGCTTATATTCTGGGAATAAGGATAGTAAGAAACAGAGAAAAGAGACTGATAGGAATCAGTCAGGATACATACTTGGATAAGGTACTAAAACGTTTTAGTATGGAAAATCCCAAGAAAGGGGAGTTGCCAATCCAAAGCAAAAACAAGATGAGTAAGACTCAGAGCCCGAGTACAGAGGCAGAGGTAGCTGATATGAGCCGAGTACCTTACGCTTCCGCAGTTGGCTCTATCATGTACGCTATGACTTGTACTCGCCCTGATGTGGCCTTCACTTTGAGCATGGTCAGTAGATATCAGGGGAACCCTGGTAGAGCCCATTGGATTGCAGTTAAGAATATTCTTAAGTACCTGCGAAGGACCACGGAATGGTTTCTAGTCCTCGGTGGGAGTGATGACTTAAGGGTACGAGGGTACAGTGACACTAGTTTTCAGATGGATCGGGATAATTTCCGATCGCAGTCGGGCTGGGTCTTTACCCTAATGGAGGAGCAGTGACTTGGAAAAGTTCCAAGCAGGAAACAATAGCTGATTCAACGTGCGAATCAGAGTACATTATGGCGAGTGAAGCGTCGAAGGAGGCTATATGGTTGAAGAAATTCGTTGGAGACCTTGGAGTTGTGCCATCCATAAAGGAGCCGATGGAAATTTTCTGTGATAATGAAGGAGCGGTTGCCTTGACCAAGGAACCGAGAGATCATGGTAGATCTCGATATATCGATAGAAAATACCATTTTATCAGACATTGGGTAGAAGAGGGACTCCTCGTTGTGAAAAGGGTATCATCAGAAGAAAACCCAACTGATCCCCTTATGAAGGGATTGAGTAGGGTCAAATACTTGCAGCACGCTAGGAGCATTGGGCTGAATGATGATATAAGTTTGGATTAGATAGGAAACATGTAATAGATAGTTTGTACTTTACATTTGATGAATAAGTAAAATTGTGTTATTTATGAGTAAAGCTACTATCTTGTGTTGGTTATTTATCTATTGTTTCAATTTTGCATGTTTTGACTTCCTGAATAATAGGATTATTCAAACAGTCCACAGTCAGTCATATTTTGGAAGTAGATATGAATGAAGACTGTCATGAATTATTTGTAGATTGTCTAAAAGGTTTTGGGCATTGCAAAAGTTTGTCACAAAGTTCATGAGTGCTTATGAATATGATTTGAGCATTGGAATAAACCCGTATTTGCTAGTATCACTTCGTGGTGTTTTACCATAAGTGATCGCAAAGCGATAATATCATATACTCTTAAAACTTAGAGATATGGTTGTTGTTTGCTGGTTGGTTATGCATTGATGATGTGTAAAGGCATCAGTAACTTGATGTTATAAAACACATTGTTGTGCATGATTCAATCAGTGAATAATAGATGCATATAAGTCGAAGTTGATTTGTTCCTTTTGTTCTATGAGAATTAAAAGTGATATCTTGGCCACTTGATGATTTGGTTTGACTTATGTACCGGGCCCGGTCAGAATGAAGTTGATGTGTTCAACTAAATTCTATGTCAAACAAATCGGAAATCAAGGAACAAGTGCTGGACAATAAGCATTGTCAGCATGATATCCAGAACAGAGGATTATACGATCCCTTATCTAAAGGACAAGTTGATCAGAGTTGACAGCGAAGTATAAGAGCTACGATTGCTAATTGGATTCTGAAGTCATATGTGAGATATAGTTACTAGACTTATTCAAGTGGGAGACTGTTGGAATAGTGTATAAGCCCGTAACTATATTTGGTATGTACTTGACCCGGTTGTGCATGGTCCTTTTGGGTTACCTTCACAAGAGCAACTTGACAAGGTAATTTATGGAGAGAGAGAGAGGATATTATGATTTATTAATATATTATAAGAATAATATATTAAAGGAGAAATCATATTATTTAATTAGTATTAGTCATAAATTAATTGGGAATTAATTTGGTGACTAAAAGAGATTAATTAAATAAAGGGGTATCAACTGTTAAATGTTTGATAGTTGAATATATGGGCTGGGAAACCTAATGGGTCAAAGGGAGAACAAAATTGTGATGGGGATCCATCCAAATTTCGTCCATAAGCCTTAATCCAGAAGGTTCCATGGGCTGATTGGTCAATAAGCTGTCCATTAGGGTTTAGACTGAAACCCTAGCATCCAGCAGTATAAATAGGGACCCCTAGCTCCCAAATTCGATCACTTCCTTCCAAGAAAACCCTAGGGCTGAATTTAGCATCCTCCCACCTCTCTCATATAGTTGCCTTCTTGCTTGTGGTGTTTGTAAGCCATTCGACGAGTTACATTTGTGACTCTAAGCTCAAGAGAAGAAGAGAAGAAGATCTAAGACAATATTTGAAGTGGTAAACATCTATATCTGATTCTATATGTTGCTTTTGTTATTTTTATGCTAGATTAGGGTTTGTAAGTCTTCGAATCAAAGCATGTTCAATAGAGAAACCTAGATCCAAGCATTAGGGTTTGTATGAGCACATAGGAATGTTTCTTATGCATAAAACCCATCAAATTAAACCCTAATAAATAAGCATAAAACACTTAAAACACATAATATTCACATAATTCCTTTTCATTTCTTCAAAATGAGTCACAAAGGTTAACCTAGACTATCATGTCAGTATTAATGCCCATCCTAGAAACACGGGCGTTTCAATTCTCTCCCCCACAGAATGATTCCATTTCCGGAATCACACATAAGTAAACAAATACGGGTAGCGACTTATCATGTCACTCTCCATTTTTTCCTAGGTGAGATTTGGCCCATTCGTATGTTTCCAATGTACAAGCACTAAATCGTCCATCTTGCGTCACAACTTGTTAGTCTTACGGTTAATGATTGCCTCAGGTTCTTCAATTAACCTCTTGTTTTCATCCAACCTTAATTCAGAAATGGGAATTCTCTCGGGCACATCTCCCATGAACTTAATATGAAAGGTATTATCAATACCCTCCAGTTCTTCCGGTAATTCTAGCTTGTAAGCTTGATTCCCGATCCTCTGAAGAACTTTAAATGGTCCAATAAAGCTTGGACTCAACTTTTTCCTTCTACCAAATCTTATAAGTCCCTTCCACAGTGAGACTTTAAGTAAAACCGAATGTCCAACTTCGAATGATATTGGTTGTCTTTTCTTTTCTGCATAGCTTTTTTGACGATCTTGAACAACTAACATCCTTTCCCTAATCACTTTCAACTTTTCAGCAGTCTGATGGAATATTTCAAGTCCCATAAACTACTTTTCGCTAGCTTCCAGCCAACATGACGGCGTTCGACACTTTTCCCCATACAAAGCGTGATATGGTGCCATCTTGATGCTCGAGTGGAAACTACTATTATACGAAAATTCTACTAAAGGTAAGTGTTCATCCCAGTAAATTTGGAATTCCAGGGTACATGCTCTCAGCATATCCTCCAATGTTTGAATTGTTCGTTCACTCTGACCATTGGTTTGCGGATGGTAAGTTGTATTCGAAGACAACTTGGTACCCAATTCCTCTTATAAACTCCTCCAGAACCTTGAGGTAAAACGGCTGTCACGATTGGATACAATCGTTAACGGAACACCGTGAAGCCTCACAATTTCCTTCATGTAAGAATTCACAAGTTTATCCATAGACCATTTCTCGTTGGCTGCTATGAAAAGTGCACTCTTAGTGAAGCGATCACCAACCACCCAAATCATGTCGTGACCGTTCCTTGTTATGGGCAGTTTAGTCAGAAAATCCATGGTGATGTCTTCTCATTTACCCATGGGTACAGGTAAAGGTTCTAAACTCCCATACGGTTTCTGATGTTGTGCCTTAAACCTAGCACAAGTTACACACTCGGCCACATACTAAGCAACATCGAGCTTTATCGTTAGCCACCAGTAATAGGGTTTTAGATCCCTATGCATTTTCGTATTGTCGGGATGAATCGAGTACATGGTCTTGTGAGCTTCTTCCATCAGAAGATCTCTTACTCCTTCCGTTTTAGATACTCAAATCCTATCTTTGAATACGTTCAGTCCTTGATTGTTTATATCAAACACCAACGTTTTACCCAAACGTTCCTCCTTTAGGTCATTTTTTCTCTAAAGCTTCCTCTTGAGCTTTCTTTATACTTCTCACAATTGTAGAGACAACTTTAATTCTCAATGCTCTTGGCCTTTTCTTTTCAAGATTTACCTTCCGACTGAGAGCATCAGCAACAAAATTTTCTTTACCAGGGTGGTAAAGTATCTCACAGTCATAGTCCTTGAGTAACTCTAGCCAGCGTCATTAACTCATCTCCCACTCCTTCTGATTAAAGAGATATTGAAGACTCTTATGATCAGTGAAAAGTTTGCATTTAATGCCATAAAGATAGTGCTTGCATATCTTTAAGGCGAATACTACCACTGCCAACTCCAGATCATGAGTAGGGTAGTTCTTTTCATGCTCTTTCAATTGCCTCGATGCATACGTTATCACTTTATCCCTTTGGGTCAGAACACAACCTAACCCAACTACAGAGGCATCACTGTAAACTGTGAAGTCATCAAATCCTTCAGGTAACGAAATAATCAGTGCTTCACACAACTTCTTCTTTAATTTCTCAAAGCTTCCTTATGCTCCTCATTCCAAGTATAAACAACTCCTTTGTAGGTCGAAGCTGTCAATGGAGTCGAGATCGAAGAAAAGCCTTGGATAAACCTTCGGTAATATCCAACTAATTCTAAAAATCTTCAGATCTTCATAGGACTTTCAATCGTAACCTTCGAGTTACAAAATAAATCTTTATTGAGGAATCCTTCTTCTTCTTAGAATAAGTACTTTCCGTCATTTATTCTAACAGACTAATGAGTAATGTTCTAATGACCTCTCATCGTATAATGCACTACTTAGACTCAAGTCTCTTAGAGACAAATTTCGGACCAAACTATATCTTCCTTCATGTTCTAATGTGATACAATCAGAGTTCAACATGTATCATTTCTAACTACCAACTTCTTTAACAACGAGCACGATACTTCTATTGATCGTTTGATCATCTTTCGCTTCAATCTTCTGGCTTAAGTCAAATGCTACATCATACTTTGTTCTCTAAACCACATAACATACTCATCTTAGTTGGACTCGATTCGATATGACCTCTAAGGTCGGAATAACAATCATCTTCTTAGTCATTACCGAAATGATGGTAACGACAGACTAGAATAAGACGGAATCAATTACTAGCTCCTTGGTAACCTTGTGACTTTCTTTGATCCAAGTACGATTCCTATGCTTCCGATAGTATAGGCCTCTACTACCATTCACACCTACTCATAATCTTCCCAAGTATTGTCTCGTAGTTCTCCAAATCACCATACAAGAATTTCACATAGTCTTTCAATTCATCAGATGACAAAACCAGGGTTTATATTATTTCCTTGAAACGATTACACAAAGGTTCAAGTTTACCCTTTACTATGTCTCTAATAGGCTAAACCACTTGTTATTATTCACATTACTACTTCATTAACTTGATCTTCGGGTATCAAGTCTTTACTTCTACTTCCTAGCATTGTTATTTGCTTTGTCAAGGATATTCTGAAATTCCCTTGGCATTGGCGGTGCACTTGGCCTTGTTAATTCATTTTTCTTCGGACATTCCTAAGAAATGTGGCCTTCTTCCTTACATATGTAACACACCCCCTTGAGAATCGTACACCGATTGGCGTAATGCCCAATTTCTCCACACCTAAAGCACTTCACCTTCTTGTCATAATTCCCAGAGTGTTTATTTTTTCACTTCCCGCACCATTTTCCTAGACTTTGAGAATATGTTGCTCTTGTTGGGCCTTGAAGACCCCTCAAATTTCCTCTTCTTGCCAACTTCAACCTTGTTAGCGGTCCTGTCATTGATAATTTCTTCAATAGACTTAGTAACCTAGATAGTTGCCTCAAGAACAGATGCCTAACGTACTGGCACAGTAAATTCATCCTTACTTTGTTGAAGTAACGTTTTGTTTCTTCCATCTGTTGATCCAACATCGTACGTACCATTGCCTGCACCCCAACCATTGTGACTGGCTCAGGCTGCGGATTATGGTTTCCGAATTCAGTTTGTGTACTCGCCATTTCGATCTATACACAAATCGTAGGTGAATTTAGATCTTTATTTTCGATAGACGTTAAATCTTCGTTATTACTCCAAAACATTTATATGTTTGTTCTAATATCGTAGTCATACGTTTAGAATCCTACATACATAAGGTTTCCAGATCGGATTGGCAACAGACCATAGATCCGAACAAATAATGGCATATATGGCAAACATATAGCATATAGCACATAAAAGCATTTTAGGAATCTTCCGTAAAATAAACTAGTGCTTGTGTCTAAAATATGGTAGAAACTCATTTCACAATCATCACTTAGCATTCTAAATTTAAGTCTAGAAATCCTACAATTTCTTAGTTCGCTTAAACTAATGCTCTGATACCAACTGTGACATCCCCTAATTTTTCTGCCAGAAAAGACCGATTTAATTTATGCTTTTTAAAATAAAATTAGAGAAATCTTTTAAAAGATGTTGCGGAATTGGTCCCTAAAACAAAACATGATAAAAGTTTATCAAAGCCTTTCTTTATGAAATGTATAGTTTCATTTCATATCAAAACCTTGGGATGTCATGTTTTGATACATATCAAAAGCATAAACAAGGCATTATAAGCCTTACAATAGTTATTTACAACTACAGGCCTATAATCCAAAAATCAGTCATCATCATCATCCGAATATGATCGGGGTCCACTACCTGTAATATAAAAAGCTGAGTGGGTCAGGCTTGGAAGCCTGGTGAGCATATAGGGTTTTCAACCCACAATAAATAAATTTATTATGCTTAAACATCAATAATCAAACAAATTACCCCAACCCCATTATCTTATTTATTTCTTAAGGGTTTACCCTAAGAATCAATTATCACTCCTTCCTAAGGATTCATCCTAAGGAATAGGCTCGAAGTTACATCGTCGCTAGGGTTTATACAACAGACACTAAGTCCATAGCTGCCAAGGTTTATCCAACATGTGCTAATTCCATAGCTCTTAATCGACAATATTATTCACAGGAATCCCCCTGTAATACATGTCAATGGGTTTTTAGAGTACATCAAATGAACATATAGTTCACACACCTACACGTTGCGGGCTTGCTAGTGTTCCACAGACCGTCTAGAATAGTCCATGGTTGTCATCCATACTCTGCTGAATGACAGGGGCCAACGTTTGGGTAAGGGATTTTCTTATATTTCACCACTCACGTTCAACATTTGGGAAAGGGCTTTTCTCATATTTCACCACTCACTCTCAACTCATGATCTCATTTCACCACTCACTCTCAACTCATGATCTATATCACTGATCATCTCATCTATCCAACTCACCTTTCATCACACACCCACTATTTCATCTATGCATGTTTTATCCAACATTTTTGTAGATAAAATACATATACAGTTTAAATTATTTAAAAACATGTATAAATCATTCCTTCGACGTCCATCTCAAATAGACAAACGATATATATTCCCTCAGCACGTATTTTATATAAAATACTTCAGATCTATGTGTAAGGTGAAAGTAACTACACACTCACTTGATTTAATGAAAATCGGGCAACAATTCGTTTCCTAAAACGATCGTTTCTAATAAAACCGAGAGTTTTATTGAGAAACCAGGCTCTGTGAGGGTCTGGCTTCGAAACCGAAAAGATAAATTTTCTAGGCTTCTCGGGCACTTCATGGCATATTCCGAGGGTTATAATCGATATCGGGGCTTCGGGGGATGTTAATATGAAGGAACTATTGAAAAAGGGGTAAAAGATGGCAAATTTCCAAATGTATCCGAGAAGGCTCACAAGCCCTCTATTTATAGGGAGGTCCAAAGTTGGCTAAGGAAGGGGGAGTCAATAGCGAGGACACGCGGCAACAGCATGGCGAGGGTGTGCAGGTGGCTCGCACGTGGTTTGCGCCTGCAAGGGGCTCGGTGTCGGCCTCAGATTGGACCAAGGTCTAGTCCGAGGCTTCGGACGTGGCACTCCCTGCGAGGCTCAGACATGTGATAAAGGGCACGCGTCAGATTCTTAGTGGACCAGACTTCGGATGCGAGGGCAGGCGACACTTCTCGCCAGCTGGCTCCGGTGACTCACCAATTTCAGACACCTGGCGCGTTTTGAGCGGGGGTGACGTGGCCGAAGCCACCTATGCGAAATTTATCAATTTTCGCGCCAAAACTTCTAAAATCCATAACGTTCACATACGAGCTCCGTTTTTGACGTTCTTTAAATGCACGCATAGGTAAAATTACGCTCTACAAGTTTTGTTTGGACTTCATCGGCTAATTTTGATTTTAATTTTTATATTATTATTTTAAACAGACCGGGACAGGAAATCCTTTAAAAATTCATAACTTCTTCATGTAATGTCTGTTTTCGTCTGTCTTTTTACTGTTGTGCTACTATTGGCGAGACCTTCGATTCTCGTTTAGGTCGCCTCGGCTAAAAATCACTCGATCTAAAATTCGAGTTTTTAGTTGTCTACTGCTAAGCTGAAACTTCGAAAAATCATAACTTCCTCATACAAAGTCAGATTTGGGCGTTTTCTTATACCTACTCTCGGTTTAACAAACAATATGACTTTCGTTTAGATCACTAAGGCTAAAAACTAGTTTATCAAAAACTCACTTTTACGACATTCGGCACCGTGCCGGTTTTGTCGCGAAACTTCGACACGTCATAACTTCTTCGTTATAACTCAGATTTTGGTATTCTTTATATATCCTTAATCCTTGTCACAACTACTACAAGTTTCTTAATAGATACCGACTTTATCTAATATTTATTTTTTATGCTCATTTTTAGTCTTAATTAATTAAATCCTAATAATTAAGCATAAAACACATAATATTCACATAATTCCTTTTCATTTCTTCAAAATGAGTCACCAAGGGTAACCTAGACTATCATGTCAATATTAATACCTAGCCTAGAAACACGGGTGTTACAGAAGCCATTGGAGGTCCTATCCCTCATATCCCTCCTCAAAGGGATCCCGACGAATAGGATCCTCGAAGAAGTTCATGATCATGGATCCAATCCATTATGGAGCATCTCCAAAATGGCACGATCCCTATATAAGAAAAAAGCGAAAGAGCATTCAAAACAAGATTCTCAAGATTCGTACTAATCCAAGGTAAACTCTATAAAAAGTCTATGACAGGTCCATATCTCAGATGCTTGGAAGATCTTGAAGCTGTAGAAGCATTAAAGGAAACACATGAAGGAGACTGCGGCAATCACATCAACATCCTACGTCAACGAGCAGAACCTCTACATCCTATTATCTTTCCATGGCCATTCATGAAAAGGGGAATGGATATAGTAGGAAAATTACCAATATCTCCAGGAGGAAAAGTATTCATGTTGGTGATGACTGATTACTTCTCGAAGTGGATCGAAGCTGAAGCCTTCGCTCAGGTTAGAGATAGAAAGGTAGGGGGATCAAAATGATAATGGATCCCAATTTGTAAGCAACAGGACAAGAGACTTTTGCATGAGTTGGGGGATCAAAATGATAATGTACACTCCTGTTCATCCCCAAGCTAATGGTCAAGAAGAATCAAACAATAAAATCATAGTAAACAACTTGAAGAAAAGGCTAGATAAAAATAAAGGAAGATATGTAGAAGAGCTTCCTTTCGTCCTATGGGTATATAGGACTACTTCCAAAGTAGCCACATGTCAGACCCCCTACTTCCTCGTGTTTGGGACAAAAGCAATGATACCTACCGAAGTAGTGATCCCGACAACAAGATACTTGCTCCAAAATCAAGAAAAATGATAGGATCCTGGCCTAGGATCTTGACACTGTTGACGAACTCAGAGAACTTGCCAAGATACGCATTGCTTCTCATCAACAAAGGACCAGCAAGGCTTACAAAACGAACATAAAAGTCAGAAGATTCCAAATAGGAGACTTGGTATTAAGGAAAACATTCCAAAACACTAAGGATATTAGTGAAGGTAAATTAGCTCCTAAGTGGGAAGGACCATATCTCATAGATGTTGAAGCAGGAAAATGAGCATATTGGCTAGCAACACTCGAAAGAGACTTTTGTCCAAGATCCTAGAATGATATACATCTCAAATCATACTATATGGAAACAAGATCAATTGGTATTCAATAAAACCAAGGTGCATATATTCTTTACCTCAAAATTTTCATCATTACTTATTTTCTCCTTGAATACATTACTAACTAAAGCATCGGAGGGGCGTTAGCTAGACAAATGCCCACCCCTAGCTAACATTTGCTATGCAGAACAACGTACAACTAAGGATCTCCATAAGCAATGATTCTGAAATATAAGGAGCCTCAAGATTGAAGATCCAGAAATATAAGGATCCTCAAGGTTGAAGATCCTAAAACATAAGGATGTTGACACACGAAGATCTCAACATCTTAACACTTGAACAATTCCATTGTGTCAACGGTATGATCTTTAAACTATATTATACACAAGCTAGAGATTGATCATCTCTCCTACGCTTAAGGGTATTTAATCCCCTCCAAGGTTTAAAGAGCTAATTACCTCTTTCACTAGACTAATTTTTATACAACTCCCTTGAGCGCATGATATATAACTATGGGATACGAATAAGGGGATCATTTCACAATGCAATGGCTTGGCAACCCTCTTATCTTTGAACATAAGTTAAGATCCTTAAGGTTTATAACATTTTCATGTTATCTAAGATTGGGATCTTACCCCAAAAATTACATAAGGTTTATAAAATTTTCATGTTATATAAAATTGGGATCTTACCCTAAAAATTATATAAGGTTTATAACATCTTCATGCTATCATACATTGGGATTTTTCCCTAGAAAATACACACAAATCATAACATTTTCTTGTTATCATAAGTAGGGATCTCTCCCATGAAATATGTCACAAGTTGGGATCCTCCTCAGTACATTAACATGTTGAACTTATGATGTTACCCAAGAATTTTGTCAAGGTTTATAACCTAAAAAAGTTATCCTAAGGAGGGAATTCCCCCGTATGATCTCATCATTAAGGATCACTCATCATTAAGGATCCTCATCGGTATGGAACCTCATCAACAAGAACCTTAGCCTCAGAAGTCAAAAGCGATCCTAAGTTCTTTCCTAAGCTGAGATTTATCCTCAGTAAATTCTAAGATTGAAAAGCTTTTAAAGCTTAAGGAAAAACTTGAAAACAATCAAGTTCCGTCTATCCTTATTACCAAGAAACTCTAAGTAAAGTTTAACGATCCTGAACTTTCTAGGATCCAAAGAAAAAATCATTTGGTTATCAGAATTTAAGTATAATTCACTAAAAGAATTTTGTCTCAGGATTGTTTATAGGAACCAAGTTTTCCGGGATCTTGATTATTTAAGGATCCTAGTATCGTAACAATCATGCAGATAAATCATGAGAGAGAGAGAGAGATAAAAAGAAAACACAACCATTGCATTCGAAAGGGGTTGCGCACCAAAAACTTCCTAAACTAACTTCTTGCAGGCCTAGACCTTAGCCTGGTCATCATTGGCCGCACCCTTCCTCTTCCCTCCTTTGGCCAGTCGCAGTATAGGATTCTATTTGTGGTAGCAGGCTTGCCAGTCAACTTGACCAGTGCCTCGTGCCAACCATCCACATCCTAGGAACCTGTATTCTTTAGATCCTTCGCAAGACGGATCTTGGCCTCCCAAAAGACAACCGCAACATTGAACTTCGCATCAGAGATCACTTCCTCCATCTTGAGCAAGTGCTCCTCCTCCTTTTCAACCTTCTCCTTGTTGAGCAGCTCCACTCTCCTCAATAGATCCTCGTTGGTTGGTTTCCACATCCTCTCCTGTCCCTGAAGAACTTGTTCAGCCCTCTCTGCTCGGATCCTTAGATAAGCGGAAAAATGATGATAGACCTAAAACAAAGTCATAGCGGGTCAGCAAAAGGTAGAATAAAAGATAGAATGAGAATAAAACCAACACTTACAGTTTGGGAGAAAGAGACCAACGTCTGGAGCGCTTCCTCAACCCCTAGGCTCTCCAAAGATAGACCTGCAGACTCAACAACTTTCCTTTTTTGGGATCCTGGGGTCTTCCCTATCAAGTTAATGGTCGATCTTTTGGGAGGGAGAGAAGATGAGTTCTTATCCTTTTTCACCGTTAGTTGATCCTTCAACATGGTTGTGTCAAGATCAGCGAGTGTGAAGTGAGCACTAGAGAGAGTGGCTCTAGATCCTATATAAATATATAACAGAAGATTATTAAAAACCTTCATCATAAGCGAAAGGAATCAAGGATCTTTACCTGTCGACATGAGGTCAGTGGAAAAAGAGCTTTCTTGCAGAGTGGCTTGATCAAATCGGAACGATCACTCAGCTTCAGACAGGGCCAAGAACTTTTCGTTCTTCTCTTCAGATTCCTCAGAAACACGGACAAGCTCTTCGAATTTGAAAGCTCCAAAAAAGCAAACAAAATAAGAAGATGTGAATTCCAGGATCCTTATATTAATATAAGAGAATCCTACCCCTTCTTGACCCAGGCATCCGACAGGAGATCCACACTAAGAACAGAGTCACGTCTCAAAAAAAGGTATTTTTCTGACCAAGCTCCTTCATTATTTTGGTTTTTAGGACTAGAGGAGATTTGTGGGTTTTGACTTTGAAGAGAAAGCGAGAATTCCCGAAGGTTGTGAGATAATCCCTTGGTCAATGAAGTCGTCTTCAGGGAGAGCTAAGTTGTTTTTGCGAGAAATGGCTATTTTTCAAACCATGATAGAAGAAGTAAAAACGAAGAGGAAAAAGAGATAAGTACCTTCTAATAAATCGCCGGTAATCAAAAGATAGCACGAGTAAAGAAAAGAAAACTGAGACAAGTACATAATTATATAACTGATCACCTTAATTTATACTAAAGATTTGAAGCTGATTTGACCATTATTGCTAGTTATCCACCCATTGGATTTCAAAATTACCTATGCGTTAAGGGTTAATTTTGAAAATTACCTTTCTCTCTCATTTTATATCTTTAATTTAATTTATCCCTTTAATATTCTCAAATTAACTCCTATATTTTCATAAATAACTTGGGGGGCAACTGTTAGGGCCAGGATCCTCAAAGCATTCATGATCCACACGCCTCATTAGATAATCAGGATCCTTAGCTATCTCAGGATCTTGAATATTACTGTTATTATTATCTACTAACATTTATAACGGTTGTATTTCATTTTTAATTAACACATGTGCATAAATAGTCAAGAGAAGACTTATTCTCAACAGAGAATCGTCTTAACTATGCTAAAGACCCATAATACCAAGTCCAATAACGTTCACAAAGCCGGTTATAGAGGATCCCGAGAGTATCGGACATCTTGTTAGCTAGTTTAGACTATAAATTGACACATGTATCTCGCACACGACATACTCTACTTACACTAAGCTTACTTTACGAACTTTTTCACTTGTTCTTAGTGAAATAATCTCTGTAACCATCATTTTATATTAATAAAATCATCAAGGTAGGTGATCATTATCACCTCCCAATGTTTTGTGCCGAAGATCCTAGCAAGTATCAAGGGCTTTCCTTGTAAACAATCGTGTCATTCTCTATACCTTTTTCTATTACAAAATTCGAACATCACAGTCTCTCATTCAATTTGGTTGATATATACTTGTGTAATTTTTGACCAAAATAGTTAATATTCGATATTTTCTGCATCCGGTTATATCAAATTTAATTGAAACGAAGAAAAAAATGTTAAGAAACTAAGCAAGCTCAAGAATCTACAACTCAAATAAGCTACTGCCCCCATGTCGACAGGTAAAGATCCTTTGTCTGTCTATTTTTTATTTTTCATGAAGGATCATGAACTTATTGAGTTCCTTTGTTATGTTAAGGATGCAAGGCTACACACTTTATTTCTTGGTTCACCTTTGTTGATATCGACTTCGTCATGTCCAACGACCAACTTGTGGTCAAGAAGAAGACCTCATCTTCTCCTCCCCCGAAGAGAACCTCGAAAGATCGGCCTGTCAACACTCTAGGAACCTGAAAGAGGAAGTCAACTGAGACCCTAGCTTTGGAGAGCCTTAGGGTGGATGAGGCGTTGAGGAAGCTAATCTCTTTATCATAAGTTGTAAGGATCTTTGTGCTTTTTTCTATTTGACTTCAATTCAATTACGATGGTCGTTTATATGTTGTTGATTATGTTTCTAGATTAACCAAATATCTGAAGGAGAAAGCTGAGAAATAGGAGGAGCATGCGCTGGAGATCGTGGAGGTCATTGTGGAGGTTAGGAGTAGTGTTGTTGAGGCCATCTGGGAGACAAAGATCAAGTCGGCAGAGGATCTAGAGAATGCAGGATCTTGGAACATGGCTGGTTGGTGTGAAACCCTGGCTAAGTTGACTGGCATGCTTGTAAATGTTGGTCAGGATCCTGTAGAGAAGAAGAAAAGAAAGATATAGAGTATATGCCAACTGGGGGTGATCAAACCTAGAATTAAATTTGATAAAATTTAAACACAATTGTAATTTTTTGTTCTTTAAAACAATATTTTTTTGTTGGGTTCCAGAGTAACATCTTTTAATATTGATGTTTTGGTTTATCTTTTTTCTTGTGTGTTTGATTTGGTAGTAGAAATAGGGATAAAAATAGGTTTTTCTAAGGGTTCTCAAATGATCAGGATCCAAATGAGTTTAGTATTTACAAAAAAAAAAAAATTAGGATCCTAAAGATCTAAGATAAAAAGTTACTTGATCGGAATCTTGAAATAGTCAAGACCCTAAGCTTTTAGAAGAATTAAGTTTTGGTTTGAAAAGTAGGAAATCCTTTATATATATATATATATATATATATATATATATATATATATATATATATATATATATATATATATATATATATATTGTTTTAGGAACAACTTTGATTGTAGTAAGCATAGAAGATAAGGATAGATAGAACATGGCCAAAGCTTCTTCCTTAGATTTCTATTAGATTTTTAATTGACTCTTTGAAGTTCTCTTTAGGATTTTGAACTTATCATCTTGAAGAGAATTCTTCTAAAGGTGCTCTTGGGAGATGATCCTAACTTTAGAATTTATTGGGAATAATCCAAACTCAGGTAATACTGGGAAAGATCCCATATAACAATTGACCGGGGGAAGATCCCAACTTAGAGTTTTATTGGGGAAAATACCAACTTAAGAAATATTAGGGAAAATCCCGACTTAAGAAATACTAGGGATTATACCAACTTAAGATGTATTGGGGAAGGTCCCAACATAATAAATACTGGGGAAAATTTAAACTTAAGAAATATTAAGGAAGATCTTAGCTAAAGAAATACTAGGGAAAATCCCAACTTTAGATAATAACTAGGGAAAATCCTACTTCATAAGATAACATGTTGATGTTATAAACCTTAGAAATTTATTGGGGAGGATCCGAACTTAGGATAACATGATAATGCTATAACACTTAGAAATTTACTTTAGGATCTTAACATATGTGCATAAATAAGAGGGTTGCCAAGTCACTAAAGCATGAAATGATCCCCTTATTCATATCCTATAGTTAGATATTGTGTGTCCAAGCAAGGTGTATCAAGCTAAAGTCATGAGAAAGAGGTCATTAACTCTTTAAACCTTAGGATCTTAACATATGTTCAGAAATAATAGGGCTACTAAGTCACTAAAGCATGAGATGATACCCTTATTCACACCCCATAGTAAGATATCATGCGTCCAAGCAGAGTGTGGAAACCCAAACACGAATGAAAGAGGTGATTAACTCCTTACACCTTAGAGGGGATTAAGTAACTTTAATTGGAGGAGAGATGATCAGTCTCTATTCGTAGTGGCTAGAATCCTTTAGTTTTGGCATGTTGCAAATGTTATCTTGGGGTGGGTGTTTTCTTGGCTAACATTCCTCTGATGCTTAAGTCAGTAGTGTTCTTAGAATAAAAATAAACAAAGAAACTAAATGAGGTTAAGGAGTAGGTATGTACCTCGACTCGATTGTGACGAATTGCAATGAAATTGATTTACATAAAGTACGCTTCAAGGCATACAACATTTCAGGATCTTGGAAAGATGCTTCCTTCTAGGGTATCCAACCAATATGCCCCTACTCTTGATTTTGAATCAATAAGGTAGGCATCACACTTCCGAGTATGTAACAAGGTGTCTTTCTTCATGGTTGGCCAATAGTATCATGTTATTAACACATTAGAACACAAGGATTTGCCCCTAGTGCAGTTACCACAATCTCCTTGATGTATGTCTTTTATAACTTCCATGGCTTCTTGATCTTAGAGATGGACCTGTTATAGATTTCTTTTATAATACTCCATGGATCATCACAAAGCGTGAGATCCTCATCTTGAATGCTTTATCCCTTTTTTCTTCTTTTGGGATTGTACCATTATGGAGATACTCTATGATGGGTTGTGTCAAGGATCTTAAATGTCTTTAAGGATCCTGACTATATGGTTTGGGATCCTAAACATCAGGATCCTGGTAAGAGGATCCATAAATCAGGCCTCCGATTGCTACTATGTTGGCCATTTGATCACGGTCTTTGGGTTTATCTGGTCTCTTGGAAGGATCTTCTGTCGTCATGATCATTATGTGGGTTATTGGGATCCTAGTCTCTGGTGGGATCGTGATGGAAGACTCTAAGTTGGCTAATGTTTCTTCCTCGATGTTATCTTTGATGGGTTTTGAGCATTACATCAATCCTATGGTGCACATGCAAACCCTAAATCTTTAGATCTAGTTTATCTAGTTGTACATGCAATAATCATCCAAAACTCATAAACCCTAGATCTAGCATACTATAATCAAAATTAACATATGAACATGGTTAGGAATATTACCTTGATTGTTATGTAGAAATAACAATCACAAAACTTCTTGATCTTGACTTCTGAAAGCCTAGTGCCCCTAGTGTTGTACCTCTAATGGAGTCACAAACACCACTAACAATAAGGATGAACAAGAGTGAGAGAGAGACAAGAGGCACAAAAACGTCCAAGGTCTTCTAAGAAAGCTTAGCCACATTTTTGGGAGCCTTAAGGGTCCTTATATAGTTGAGGCTTCTAGGGTTATCAACTTGGAAACCTTAATCCAGTTGCTTAGTCCTTAAGTAGCCCAAAGATCCTACCAGAAGGCCCTTTGGACGATTTCTATATGGACTCTAATATAGAATTCATCCATTGCTTTTTTGTGGATCATAAGCCCAAATTTGTAACTATCTTATAATTACAATATTAGTCCCCTTTATTTAATTAATCTCTTTTGACCATAAAATTAATTCTTAATCAATATTAATTAAACAATATCATTTCTCTTTTAATATATTATTCACATAATATATTAATAAATTATAATTAATCATTTTTCTCCTTAATTCATCCTACCAGTTGCTATGGTGAAGACAACCCATAAGGACCATGCTCATAATTGGGTCAAGTACATACAAAAATAGTTATGGGCTTAGACACCTAATCCAACACTCTCCCACTTGGATAAGTCTAATAAATATTTTTCAAGTACGACTTCATAATCCGAATAGCAATCGTAGCTTTCAAAAGCCGCTATCAACTTTGATCTTATCAGTTATGCGTCTTTTAGATAAGGGATCATATATTCCTCCATTCTAGATATCGTATTGACATGAGACAAGGATTATAATCATTCTCTCAGTCTATGTGTTTTTTGCCGATTTCCAATTTATGAAGACTGACAACAGACTACAATTGAACACATCAACTTAGTCCAGGCTTAGCCAAACGCTTAGGGTGTCTTCACTAAATCATAGAGGGGCCCACATATATCGCTTTTATCCCTCTTAGGTTAAAGGAACATATAAACTTCAACTCAAATGCTTACTTGTACTTACTCATCAAATTACACACAACAATATGTTTTATAACACCAAGTTACTGGTACGTTTACATATGTCAATGTGCAACCGACATGCAAACTACAACTTACATGTCTCCGTTTCAAAAATATAAGATATTATCGTCTCACTAATCACTAGTGATAAAATCCATGAAGTGATTCAAGTGAGAGTAGGTTTAATCCAATACTCAAATCTTATTTCAGGACTACTCATGAACACTGTAGCAGACTTTTGCTATGTCTAAACGCTTTAGACAATCTACAGTTGGATTCATGATAGTCTAGCTTCAGTACCTACTTCCAAAGTATTTATCAACTGTAGATGGTTTGAATAATCTTATTATTCGGGAAGTCAAAACATGCAAAGTGAAACAAAAGAATAATACTAATCCTATATGGCCCCAAACATTTGAGTATAAATAAAACACCTTTATTTAATCACCATATTGATTACTGATTATTCATTGTATAATGGTTCGGATAATCGACTTATTACTCAAATTATAACAACAGTTGTCCCATGCTCCAAGCATGCACACTATGTTTACCTATGGTCCATACTTTGTGAAATAGATCAATTGAACACATTTCCAATGACACTCATTTCACAACTCCTAATCCTTGTCATAAGTGTAAGAGTACCAAATTCTTGCCACTATTAGAATATGTTAGATTCTAACATTTTATGCAACGATCCTTTCGTAATGTCACAGCACCAAAGCCACCAAGACTTTGCCAATGATATTACAAAGCGCTCTATTGGAGATTGTTACAAGGCAATTCCATAGATATGAAGTCTCACATTCAAAGTACATTCCTTTGAACATCATTCTCGCATAAAAGTTTCTCATCTAGACATAGATTCTTGATATCCAACTCCCAATATGAAATATTTCCATATTTTCCATACGACAACTCATTATTAATAGAATCATATCTAATCATAATAATGCCATTATGGTCCATTCGTTACTATACTTCAAACTGCCCACAACTGACCAATCCTTGGCGAAACTTAGATTGTCCTTGACTATTGTTTAATTATTTTAGGCATATCTGTTTGTGGTCTTGTTCCCTCTTAATGTCCTAGGCATTTGGAAAATTTAGTATGATCGAATATTACAACATATGGAATTGACCCTATACTAGAAGCGTATGGGACATGATTCATGAAAAACATGATACTTTACCAGTTTCTTTTTATATACTTCCCATATATAGAATTCTTTTAAGTTGAACCTTTTCAACATAACATCCATATATGTCCTTTGACTAAATTTGATTAAAATTTCTCGATCCAAGCTTTTAGATTTTGAAATGAAGTATACTCTTCTCTACCTTAATTATAGCAAAACAATTTTTCAATCCCTGCCACTTTGCAAAGTGAAACTTTTGCTTTCTGTAATTAATATTGCTAACTTGCAACGCTTAAGATAATAATCATGCTCCCACTAACATGATAAGTATATCCATACCAGCATAACATTTATGCTCCTACTAGCTTCGACACGTATTCAGAAAGCAGTTGGACTTCTAGAAATCAATACTTATTGACTTCCAAAATTCATATTTCTAATATGATATGCTTCGATAAGCCATTATCTAAGCTTCTCAAACTCATACACCTTTCCTTAGATAACTCATATGTATGTTTAAACTAATTTAGAACTTATAGCAGTAAGTCCAAAATGTTTAGACTAATTGCCAAATCTCACAATTCGAACTATGATCAGGGATGCCGTAATCATAATTGAATTTGAGAATGCAAATATCACAATTGCTATCTCCTTAGACTCTCTCTTAGTGAAAGCATTTCCTAACAATCATTTTCATGAAACGGATAGAAACCTTATGACACTTAGATTTTATGGTGTATGTGCTCCTATCCATGTGAATTTTTCATAACCATAATCATAAGATAATGTTTGTGACAACTCCAAACTCTTATGGAGAGAACATGTTCATTCTTAATTGCTTGCCATCAAGGGTCCCACCATTTCTTTCAACTTATTTAACAGCTCACCTATAGTAGTCAATGCACTTTCATTGAACAAGGTGCTTGCTTTATACAGTTAATTGAGAACTCGTAGAACTCATATGCATAACTAACTTTACTAGAATGCCATAAAAAATTATGTCGACTAGTGATTAACAATAGGTTTACTCTTGATTAGTTCTTGAAACTTTTCAAGATCTTTAAGACTCCCACTGACCTCTTGACATATAAGATTCTTTTGTCAAGAAACATTTCTTGTCATACGAATATTTAAGAGTTAGTGCGGTTTCTTTTTAAGATAAACACCTCACACAATTGGTCCTAGTTGGTCTTTGTCTTATCCAAGACATCATAAATGACCAATTTCAAATGTACAAGAGTAAGAAAATTTTCTACTCCACATTTGATAAGTTTCCTTCAACCTTTTCTTAAACTTATTTCACTCAAGTCACAATCTTGGAGTATTACTCTAAGACTTGATTTTGGAACGAAGTATGACCATCCTTTTGATTTAATCATTTCAATAATTCCAGATTCCTCTTCTTAGTCATACTTATTCACTAAGGTGTCCTTAGAGGATCTGATGGATTATGAGCATAACAAGATTCCTATGGTGTTCATGCAACCCTAATTGCTTTGATCTAGGTTTTTCTAATTAAACATACAACATTGTGTACCAAAGCAATAAACCCTAAGTGACTAACATACAAATCTGAAATTGACATATGATAAGGGTTAAAGTCATTACCTTTATTGTTATGTAGCAATAAAAATCTCAAATCCACCTTGTAAGTGGCTTCTGAAAGCTTAGAGTCATAAGTGTCACTCCTCTAATGGCTCACAAACACCCAGAGCAAGAGGATGAGGAAGGAGAAGAGAGGAAGCACCCAAAAACGTCTAGAAACCCTACAGAAACTCTTAGCTACGTTTTTGGTGCCCTAGGGGTCCTTAAATATGTTAGGCTATTAGGGTTATCTAACAAGGAAACCCTAATTTGACTGCTTAGGCCCTAAGCAACCAATTGACTCCCTCCTTAGAGGCCTTGGATGATTTCTAATGGGTTGCCCCATAGAATTCGTCCACTCCATCCTCTATGAAGTCCATTAGCCCAATATTCAACTATCACACAATTGACAGTTCCAGTCCCCTTTATTTAATTAGTATCTTTTAGCCACAAAATTAATTCTTAATTAATTATTGACTAATATTAATTAAACAATATGATTTCTCCTTTAATATATTATTCTCATAATATATTAATAAATCATAATTAATCCTCTCTCTCCATAATTCATCCTATCAAGTTGCTTTGGTGAAGGCAACCCAAAAGACCATCCACCATCGGGTCAAGTACATACCAAAATATTTATGGACTTAGACACTAATCCAACAGTCTCCCACTTGGATAAGTCTAATAACTATTTTCCATATGACTTCAGATCTTGATCTGCAATCATAGCTTTCAAAAGCCGCTGTCAACTTTGATCTTATCAGATAGCATGTCCTTTAGATAAGGGATCATATATTCCTCCATTCTAGATATCGTATAGACGTGAGACACAGATTTAAATCATTCTCAGTCTATTTGTTGTTTCCCGATTTCCAATTTATGACGACTGACAACAGACTTCTATTGAACACATCAACTTAGTCCCAGCTTGGCCAATCGCTTAAGGTGTCATCACTAAATCATCGAGGGGCCCACATATATCGCTTTTATCCCACTTTTGGTAAAAGGAACGGATAAACTTTGACTCAATGCTCGCTTGTACTCACTCACCGAATTACACACAATAATACGTTTTATAACACCAAGTTACTGGTGCGTTTACATATTATCAATGTGCAACCGACTCGCAATATACAACTCACACATCTCAGTTTCAAGAATATAAGATATTATCGTCTCACCAATCACTCTTGATAAAATCCATGAAGCGATCCAAGTGAGCGTGGGTTTAATCCAATGCTCAAATCATTTTCATAAGCACTCATGAACGTTGCAGCATACATTTGCTATGTCTAATACACTTAAGGAAAAATACAAACCAATTCATGACAATCTTCTTTCATACCTACTCCCAAAGTATGAGCGACTGTGGAACGTTCGAATAATCTTATTATTTAGGAAGTCAAAACATGCAAAGTGACACACAAGAATAATTGAACCCAATATGGCCCCAAACTTTTGAGTATAAATAAAACTCCTTTTATTTAATCACAATATTTATTACACATTATTAATTGTATAATGTTTCGGGTAATCAACTTATTACTTGAATTCTAACAACAATTGTCCCATGCTCTTAGCATGTACATTATGTTTACTTATGGTCCTTACTTTGTGAAATAGTATAATTGAATAACAATTTCAATCACACTCATTTCACAATTCCGAATCGATTAATGTAAGAATAAAAAATTCTCGCCACTACTAGAATATGTTAGATTCTAACATTTTATGCAACAATCCTTTCGTAATGTCACGGCGCCAAAGTCACCAAGACTTTGCCAATGAAATCACAAAGTGCTCTATTGGATATTGTTCCAAGACAATTGCATAGATATGAAGTCTCATATTCAAAGTACATTCCTTTGTACATCCTTCTTGCATAAAAGTTTCTAATCTAGACATTGATTCTCGATATCCAATCTCCCAATATGGAAACAATTCCATATTTTCCATATGACAACTCATTCTAAATAGAATCTTATTTATAATAATGTCAATATGGTCCATCCATGTCTATACTTTCAACTATCCACCAGAAACCATTGCCTTGGCGAACCTTAGATTGTCCTTGGCAGTTGTTTAATTATATTAGTCAAAACCGGTTCTATTTCCTTTTTCCCTCTAAATGCCCTAGGCATTTGGAAATTTTGGAACGGTTGAATATTACAGCATATGCAATTGATCCTATACCCGAAGCGTATGGGATACAATTCATAATGAAAACATGATACGTTACGAGTTTCTTACTATAATATCGTCATAATATTTCTATTTGCCGTGTTCTCAATATGCAAACTATGAAGAGGGATTCCGTAATCACAATCGAACTTTGAGAATGCAAATAATAAATATACCCATGACTAAATTCAATTAAAGTTTCTCGATCTAAGCTTTTAGATTTGAAACGAAGTATAACATTCTCTCCCTTAATTATAGCAAAAACAACTTTTCTACCCCTGCAAGTTTGCAAAGTGAAACTTTTGTTTTTCTATAATTAATATTTCCAACTTGCAATACTTAAAAAATACTCATGCTCCCACTAACATGATGATTATATCCATTCTAGCATAACTTTTATGCTCCCACTAGCTTTGACATGTATTTAGAAACCAGCTAAACTTCTAGAAAACAGTACTTATTGACTTCCAAAGTTCATTGTTTCTAAAACGATATGTTTCAATAAGCCTTTATCTAAGCTTCTCAAAAGCACACACTTTTCCTTAGACAGCTCACATGTGTGTCTAAATTAATTCAGAACTTATTTTACGAAGTCCCAAATGCTCAGGCTAATTGCGAAATATCACAATTCGAACTATGAAGAGGGATGCCGTAATCATAATCAAATTTGAGAACGCAATTTACATAATCGCTATCTTCTCAAAATCTCTCTTAATGAAAGTGTTTCCCCATAATCATTTTCATGAAGGAGAGAAACCTTATGACACTTAGATTTTATGGTGTATGTGTTCCTATCCATGTGAATTTGCCATAAGCATAATCGAAAGATAATGTTTGTGACAAAATCAAACTCTTATGGACAGAAATTGTTCATTCTTAATTTCTTCCCATCGAGGGTCCCACCATTGCTTCCAAGTTATCTAGTAGCTCACCTATTCCAGTCTATGTACTTTCATTAAATAAGGTGCTTACTTTATGCTTTCTATTGAGAACTCGTAGAACTCATATGCATAATCACTTAACAGGATTGGCACAGAAAAAAGAATTTTGTCAACATGATAGGTTACAAACCTCAAGTTGTGTGCTAGTGTTTAATAATAGGTTTACTCTAGATTAGTTCTTGAAAATTTTCAAGATCATTTAGACTCCCACTAACCTCTTGACATATAAGATTCTCTTGTCAAGAAAACATTTCTTGATAAACAAATATTCAAGAGGTAGTGCGGATTCTTATCAAGACAAAGACTACACAAAATTGGTATTAGTTGGTCTTTGTATTATCCAAGACATCGCAATTTATCAATTTCAAATGTACAAGAGTAAGAAAAAACAATTTTCTACTTCACATTTGATGAGTATGTTACAACATCTTAAGGTGTATCACTTAATTTAGAATCTTGGAGTACGACTCTAAGACTTGATTTTGGAACGAAGTATGACTCATCCTTTTGATTTAACCATTTCAACAGTTTTCGATTCCTCTTCTTAGCCATATTAGTGCACTCATATGTCCATAGAGGACTAATTTTGATATGGTTTCATAATCAACAAGACGATCATAAAACACGATACAAAAGTACTCTCCTTTCTTCTTAGATTGGAGAAACTTTTATCTTTTCGCTTAATTGATTCTTCTTATTCGTTCTGCCATTCATTGAAACTTTTCAATGATTCAGAATTATACTTATTCTTGTAAGCATAACAACATTTACTAGACTTTTAGTAAATTATGACGAATAGTCTTATTGTTATCTGTGGTGGACTTGACTAGTGCACAACATTGTGTTCTAGTCCTTCAGTCCTTCACTTGACTCACATACTTGTGTGATCAAGGACTTTGTCTTAATTTCCTAGGTACGAAGATTTCCATACATCCCATGATTCAAATCATATGATTCCAAGCTTCTGTCCAACTGAAACTTGGGCGATGAGAATCTTTCCTTACTTAGAAAAATTCTGACACCACCATAAATAACATAACTAAGAATCACATCCACTTAATATTGCTTTCAATAGAAACACACAAGCATCAATTTTCATAAATAACATTGTAAGGAGATATAAATAAAACTCAAATTTATTTTATTTTAAAACGGTGCGGAAAAACTTGTCCTTAAAATGCACATTCAAATGAAAACTATGCAATTTTCATATTCTTAAGCAATCTATCATAACTCTAAAAGTAGCAGCTTAAAATCCAATCATCGAATCATGCGATCGAAATCCATTTCTTCGCAATCAGAGTCAGATCACTTCTTCTTTTAAGCTTCCTCTTTTTTCTTCGGTCCTACAACAAAATGCAATCTTATCACATCATGTATTTAGAATCTCCAAATGTGAACTTAATGGAGTTAGATAGTGGATTTTACCTGAAGAAAAGTCATACATCTTGACTCTCCCATCTCTTAGATTTCTCAGGTAGTCTAGGCAGCTTCGTAACGAATGCCCCTTCTTTTGGCAGTAGAAATATATGGATTCTTCTAGAATGGTACACATGACTATCTTAGAATCAGCCTTTCTCTTGCATAGAGAAAACTTTTCTGAACTTCCAATGTTGCCATTTCCCATAGAAGGATGGGACATTGATTCACCAGACGAATTTGCTTGACCAGTGCACCAAATCATCATTTATTCAGCAACAATAAGCAAATAAGTCAAATCAGTGAGGGTTACGTCGTGGTCCATCACATAATACTCTCTAATGAACTCACTATATGATTCGGGAAGTGACTGAAGAACTAGTTAACTTCCTTGAGACATCGACACCCAACATTCCCAATCTATCAATATGCAACTTCATATCCAAGACATGAGCACATACAAACTTTCCATCTTTGTGTCTTTTTGCCAATAGGGCTTGAGTGACCTTGAACTTTTCAAGTCTTCGAACACGTGGGATAGGGAGAATTATTGGAGGAGATGGAGGTAATGAAGCATGATTTCCATTTCCACAATCCAATCGTGGAATATCATCTTCACGTGGAAAACCTTTTCCAACGGATTCAGGAAGACCATAGTTGTCAGACTTTGACATCTACAAAATGGGAGAATTTCAAGTTAGTTAATTGGAATCCTTGATATAACACCCAAATGAAATATCAAGGCTAGGATCCAACACAATATCCTACAATATGGAAGAGGGATGCCGTAATCCAAATTTCAGAACATTTGAAGGTAGGTAAATGACGATTTACCAATTTCCACCATGAAAAACGAAAATTGAAAATTAAGTTTTAAATGAATTAAAACTCCTAGATCTTTTAAGATTCATTGAAATTTTCAATGACATGTTTAAATCTCGAGTGCGCCCTTCGTTTGTGATTGGGATGCCGAGGATCGCAAACAAGTTGTCGATAACCATGCAAATATACATGGTCCCCTAATGTTACAGTCACCTAATCGACGTGCCGATTAACCACACACGCTCCATCATTCTATGAAAAACATCAAGTCACCCTTTGCCACATTTGCTTAGAGCCCAATTAGCGTGCCGGTTAACCACACACGCTCCACTAACGTCTTAGCAAGGGTACAAAGTGTAATTTCATGGAATAGCACCAACTCCACATTTTTCCTAAAGTAACTAAGATTTTGGGAATTTATAAAATATTCAGTTACTTCGTATTTCATTATACTTATAATGGAAGGTTGTGTCCTATCCTACTCGTTCGGCTAACGACCCTCTACTAGTCAAGAGTACGGTGGGTAAGAGTGGATACCCAATGACGGTCATTTTACAGGCCACTTCCTTAAACACCCCCTATAGACCAGTTTTGTGAATGAGGCTTACTAACGGTAAGAGTGACATTTACTCATACATATATAATATTAAATTTTCAATTCTATATATTATAAGGATGTATTTTATACTTTTAAAATACTAGGTGTTATAATTTAATAAATTAAATTTTTATAATTTGATTAACCTTAAACCATATAATCATGGATTTATTAATTATCCTCTTTAATTAAACTCTTAATTAAATCAATAAAACCATAAGGGTGTAATTTGAACTTTTCAAAATACTAGGGTTCTAGAATTTAATATTTCAAAATTAAAACCTTTTAATTAAACTTTAAATTCCAAAACTTGAGGACAAATTTTGAAACCTTTCAAAATATTAGGGTGTAACTATTTAAATTTCAAAAAACTAAAACTTTTAAGTTCAAATTTAAACTATAAAACCTAAAGGGTGTAAATTGAAACTTTTCAATCTTATAGGTCAAATATTTGACTAATAATAATCCTATATTATCCATATTTAACCAAATTCATTAATTTTGATAAGGATAATCATTCCGAACACTGAAAATCGATTTTAGGCAATAAAAACGAGTTTTAGTAATTATCCTTAACAAAATCTGCTCAAAACATCGAAAATCCCGTCAACAGCACCCTGGACTCGCCGAGTCCAATGATGGACTCACTGAGTCGGCGGCGCAGACAACAAAAAATTCGACTTTTTGATCCTTTGGTAGTTCACTTTTGCATCTATTCAACTAGAAAAATGACCTAGGCTCTGATACCACTGATGGATTATGAGCATAACATGATTCCTATGGTGTTCATGCAACCCTAATTGCTTTGATCTAGGTTTTTCTAATTAAACATACAACATTGTGTACTAAAACAATAAACCCTAAGTGACTACCATACAAATCTGAAATTCACATATGATTGGGGTTAGATTCATTACCATTATTGTTATGTAGCAATAACAATCTCAAATCCTCCATGTAATTGGCTTCTGAAAGCTTAGAGTCATAAGTGTCACTCCTCTAATAGCTCACAAACACCAAGAGAAAGAGGATGAGGAAGGAGAAGAGAGGAAGCACCCAAAAACGTCTAGAAACCCTACAGAAACTCTCAGCCACGTTTTTGGTGCCCTAGGGGTCCTTAAATATGCGAGGCTATTAGGGTTATCTAACAAGGAAACCCTAATTTGACTGCTTAGGCCCTAAGCAGCCCATAGACTCCCTCCTTAGAGGCCTTGGATGATTTCTAATGGGTTACCCCATAGTATGCGTCCACTCCATCCTCTATGGAGTCCATTAGCCCAATATTCAACTATCACACAATTGACAGTTCCAGTCCCCTTTATTTAATTAGTATCTTTTAGCCACAAAATTAATTCTTAATTAATTATTAACTAATATTAATTAAACAATATGATTTCTCCTTTAATATATTATTCTCATAATATATTAATAAATCATAATTAATCCTCTCTCTCCATAATTCATCCTATCAAGTTGCTTTGGTGAAGGCAACCCAAAAGGACCATGCACCATCGGGTCAAGTACATACCAAAATAGTTATGGACTTAGACACTAATCTAACAAATCAATTGTGATACAGTTTCATAATCACTAAGATGATCATAAAACATGATACTTAAGTACTCCCCCTTATTTTCAGATTGGAGAAACTTGTATATTTCTGCCTAATTGATTCTTCTTATTCATTCTGCTATTCATTGGAACTTTTCCAATGATTCACAATCACACTTAGTCTTTTAACCATAACCATATTTACTAAACCTTTAGTAAATCATGATTAATAGTCTTATCATTATTGTGGTGGACTTGAATAGTGCACAACATCGTGTTCTAGTCCTTTAGTCCTTCACTTGGCTCACATACTTGTGTGAACAAGAAATAAGTCTTAATTTCCCAAATATGAAGGTTCTCATGCATCATACAATACAAGTTGTATGATTCCAAGTTTCTGTCCAATTGAAACTTGGGCGGTGTGAATCTTTCCTTATTTGGTAAATTTATAACACTACAACAAATAACATAACTAAGAATCACATCCATTTCAACATTGCTAATAATAGAAACAAACAAGCATGAATTATCAAAAACGCCATTGCAAGGAATTATAAATAAGATAAAAAAGAAAATTTTATTTTATTTATAAAAACACGGAAAAAAAACTTGTCCTTACAATGCAATTCAAATAAAAACTATGCTATTACATATTCCTAAGCAATCTATCATAACTCTCTAAGTAGCAGCTCAAAAATCCGATCATCGAATCATGCGATCGAAATCTATTTCTTCGTTATTATACTTGGCTCACTTTTCCTTTAAGCTTCCTTTCTTTTCTTTGATCCTACAAAACATCAAAATGTAATCTTATCAAATCATGTATTAAGAATCTATATATGGGACCTTAATAGATTTAGATAGTGGATTTTACCTGAAGCAGAGTCATACATCTTGACTCTCCCATCCTTGCGATCACTTAGGTAAATATGGCAGCTTCGCATCCAATGCACCTTCTCTTGGCAGTAGAAACATATGGACTCTTCTGGAATGGTACACGGGACTATCTCAGACTCATCCTTTCTCTTGCGTAGAGAAAACTTTTCTAGAATTCCAATGTTTCCATTCTCCATAGAAGGTTGGGACATTGATTTACCAGACAAATTTGCTTGACCAGTGCGCCAAATCGTTGTTGATGCAAAAAAATAAACAAATAGGTAAGATCAATGAGGGTCACGTCGTGGTCCATCATATAGTACTATCTAATGAACTCACTATATGAGTCAGGAAGTGATTGAAAAACCTAGTCAACAGCCAACTTCCTTAAGACATCGACACCTAACATCCTCAACCTGTCAATGTGTGACTTCATCTCTAAGACGTGTGCACAAACACACTTTCCATCTTCGTGTCTTTTTGCCAATATAGCTTGAGTGAGTTTGAACTTTTGAAGTCTTCGAACACGTGGCTCAGGGAGAATTATTGGAGGAGGTGGAGGAAGTGAAGCATGATTTCCATTTCCACAATCCAATCATGGAACATCTTCATGTGGAAAGCTTTTTTCCTAAGGATTCGGGATGAACATAGCCATTTGACATCTACAAAACGGGAGAAAATTCAAGTTAGTTGGTAAGAATCCTCGATATAACACCCAAATGAAAAATCAAGGCTAGGATCCAACACAAAATTCTACAATTAGGAAGAGGGATGCCATAATCCAATTGCAAAATATTTGAAGATAGGTAAATGATGATTTACCAATTTTCACCATGAAAAAGAAAAATAAAATTAGGTTTTAAATGTTTTGAAACTCCTAGATCTTTTGTGATTCATTGAACTTTTCAATGGCATGTTTAATCTCGATTATGCCCTTCAAGTTTGTGACTGGGATGCTGAGGATCCCAAACAAGGTGTGGATAACCATGCAAATTATCTTGGTACTCTTGATGTCGATCACGACCCAATCAATGTGCCAATTAACCATACAAACTCCATTGATCAATGATAATCTTACGAGAAACCCATTGCCATCCTTCATTGGTCCCATATTAGTGTGCTGGTTAACCACACACGCTCCAATAACGACCAAGAAGGTGCAATATGCAATTTCATGGATTAGCACTAATTCCACATTTTTCCTAAAGTGACCATGATTTGAGAATTTGTAAAAGTGTTTAGTTACTTTGTATTTCATTATACTTATAGTGGAAGGTTGTGTCATATCCTACCTGTTCGGCTAACGACTCTCCATTAGTCAAGGGTGCGGTGGGTAAGAGTGGATACCCAATGGCGGTCATTTTACAGACCGTTTCGTTAAACACCCCTTATAGATCAACTTCGTGAATGAGGCCTACTAACGGTAAGAGTGACTCTTTACTCATACATATATAATATTAGACTTTTAATTTTATATAGTATAAGAGTGTATTTTACACTTTAAAATACTAGGCGGTTAAATCTATTAATAAATTAAACTTTTAATTTGATTAATATTAAACCATATTATTATGGATTCATTAATTTTCTATTTTAATTAAACACTTAATTAATTTAATAAAACCATAAGGGTGTAATTTGAACTTTTCAAAACACTAGGGTTCTAGAATTTAATATTTCAAATTAATACCTTTTAATTAAATTATAATTTTGAAAACTTTAGGGAAAATTTTGAAACTTTTCAAAATATCTTTTAGATCAAATTTGAAAAATAATTAAATATCATATAATTAATAATTATCACATAATTTGACCTAATCAATTTTTTTTCTTACAAGATAACTCAAATAAAAATACAAATAATTAATCTTTATCTTATAAAACAAGTAATTATCTTAATTTGACAATTATCCATTAATTTGATTAGGATATCAATTACCATAGTTGAAAAATCTGATTTTTATTTGGAAAAACAATTTATGGTAATTATCCAAGTCAAATTAGGGAAAAAATTTCGAAATTTGTTGTCGAACTGTGTTCACGAGGTGAACACCCTGTGTTCACGAGGTGAACACGCTGTGTTCACGATGTGAATCCAGAAGATTCAAAATTTGCATTTTTTCAGCTTTGAATGATCAAACATAGCATCAAATATATTAGATAAACAACCTGGCTCTGATTGTAACATCTAGAAATCTGGTATATCTCCTTGGTCCTTCTTCTTCTTCCTTAAGTTGTCAGTTTTAGTCCTTGTGCAATTCGTGTGATGATCGAGTACATTGGGCGTAATATAGAGTACACCGTCCGTACTCGTGAGCGTATTCATGACACGGAGGTTGCCTAGTACGCAGAGCGTACCAAAGTGTACGCGGGGCGTACCAGGCCCGGAATGAAACCCTAATTCTAAGTGAGCCCCCTATTTAAAGAATGTTATGGCCTCATTTTTGGCCACTGTTTCTAGACACTTGCCCATCCAAAACCCTAACCCTCGTTCTTGGAGCTTAAGAGTGCCCTTGAGAGTTTGTTGGTGTGTTCTTAAGCCATAAGAGTGGAAACAAAGCCTTGGAGAAGAAGGAGTAAGAGCCCAAACACTTGGAACTGAGCTTAGCAGTGTGAGAAGCTTCATTTAAAGGTATAAAGCATCAAATTTTCTTCCTTTTCTGTTGTGTGTTCTTATATGGGATATTTTAGGGTTTTTGTCCCAAAAGTTGACGGCTTTGTGAGTTGATGAAAACTAAGAACCTAGATTTGTCCCTTGCTAGTGTATTTCGTGTTATAAAGTCATAAAAACCCAATCATGGTCATTAAGAACTAGCCGTGCATGGGATATGGACTTGAGAAAGGAAATGGATGGAGGTTTTGAATGTTTAAAGTCAAACCCGCCATGCAAAGGCATAAAGTCTTCGACTTTATGGATTAAGAGGCTGTAGGGGGTGTAGATCTGCATTTTGAGCCAAGGTCTTAACTGATTAAGACCATAAGTGAACAAATAGTGAAACTGGGACGTACGCTGAGCGTAAATCCTAATACGCGGGGCGTAGGGTTCAATCAGCCTGATATCAGCATAGTGGACGAGTACGCCCAACGTAGGAATCTGGTACGCGCAGCGTACTCGCAGACGATGACTTTTGTTGACTTTTAGGGTTCGGTCAACAAATGGACTTTTGGATTCAAGAAGGGGTAAAATGGTCTTTTACGCTTCTGTGAGAGCCTAAGGGGGTGGTCTAGCTTAATGAGTGTTGTTATTCAGTAAGAATTTTTGTTTATGTGTATTAGACGGAGGCTAGACCGGAGATTAGAGTTCGAGATTATTCCGAGATAATTCGAGGTGAGTCTTCTCACTAGACCTTATCTAGAGTGGTAATTATATGTGACCGAAAGGTTGTATGTGCTTATTTATGACATGTGATTTATGTTTTATGTCATATGCTATGTTATGAGTTGTTGGTTTGGACCGAAAGGTCGACAAGCCTTGGATCGGAAGGTCAACAGAGTTGAGATGGAAGGCAACAGAGTTGGGCCAGAAGGTCAATAGAGTAGGACCGGAAGGTTTACCCGAGTTGTGGAGCCGGAAGGTCCACATAGACACATTGGTCGGAAGGCATCATAGATCTATTGCTTCGAGTGGCTAATTTATATGCATGTGGTATTTTGGAGAAGTCACTAAGCATTCGTGCTTACCGTGTTATATGTTATGTGTTTTAGGTACCTTAGAGGATCGCGGGAAGGCACCGACGTGATTGTACACACACTCAGGACATTGAGCTATGATTTTGGATCCTGGATTTGATATGATGTTTAGGAAACTTTGTTGACTATTATGGTGTTTTATATAAAATGACATGTGTTTTGTGAAATTAAAAATGAAAAGTTTATTTGAAAAATCATGTCGTTACAAGTTGGTATCAAAGCCTTGGTTTGAGGGATTCGGATACACCTTCGGGCATATCTGGACTCAGACTGAGGATTTGAGAAAAGTTTTCAAAAATAAGCAATTTTTCTAAAATGAAAAAAGGATTTCCAGAAAAGAGCAGTGTGTACAATCAGCCAGCTCCCGAACGGAGATTTCCCGAAATACCCTGACGTTATGTGTTATGTTATTATGAGATGTGTTATTCATGGTAGAGTAGGCTAGGTATTTCATATCTTAGGAGTAGAGTGGCCCGATATGTGACGCCTTAGCCTAGGGGTTTCTTCTACTGTGAGTTACTTTGAGTGCATGTAGGTAGCAGAGAGTAGCATGTGAGAAGTCTGCTAGAGAGTAAGCTGTAGTCAGGGTGGTATAGAGTACTTGCGAGTTGGGATCCTAGGAGGAGGACTTTATGTGGATACGAATATGGTGTGGAAGATTGGGCCCGTACTACTGAAAGCACCGGATCGATAAGCATTCCAAGTAAGAATCCTTAGGGTGCTAAGGAACAAGTAGGAACGGTTGATCGAGTGTGAGTAATCTTGATCGAGTCTCTGATTATTTTATGTCGTATTTCAGAGGCATCATGGTGGGTACGCGCCACACTCCAGAGAGCAGCGTTGTTAGTGATGATGAGATTCGCAGGATGATTCATGATGAGGCTGTTGCAGCCATTCGAGTTGAGATACCAGAGATGTTTGGGTCTATCAAGATCATGTTGATTGAGACATTTGAGGAGTTGTACGCTGCTCTTACCGATGTTGTTGTTGCTACGACCACGACAGTTGTTGCTGCTGCTAGGCCACAAGGGAGTGACTTGTTGCTGTACCGGGAGTTCAGCAACACGAAGCCACCAGAGTTTGATGGGACTCAGGATCCAATAACAGCAATGAGATGGATTTTTGACATTGAGGGATGCTTCTATACATGTTCTTGTCCAGAGCATCTAAGGGTACGGTTGGCGCTGAACTAGCTTCGCTTGGGAGCGAAGGATTGGTGGAGATTTATGACAGTCGATTTCTCTGCTGCAGAGCTTTCCACGATGACTTGGGAGAGGTTCACCACTATGTTTTGAGATGAGTACGTTCCCCCGATGGAGAGGGAACGGTTGGCCCAGGAGTTCTTGTCCCTCAAGCAGGGGACTGAGTCAGTGATTGTGATCACGCGGATGTTTCATGAGAGGGCGTTGTTTTTCCCTGAGCACGTGTCTATCGATCACGCACGTATGAGTCGATATCTCAGCATACTGAGGAGAGACATTCATGAGTTCGTTACAAACTCGATGTACCGAACATTTTCCGAGCTCTAGGAAAATGCTCGGAAGAGGGAGATCGAGCTAGAGACTTAGGCCAGGGTGGAGGTGGAGTCTCAGAGGAGGGATAGGCGGCTAACACAGTCTCAGCCAGGGGCCAAGCAGGCTAAGCCCGCTGATTCGAGATCGGGAGGCCAGAAGGGCCACACTTATGGAAAGTGCGGCAAGAGTCACGAAGGAGTCTGTCGATCAGGTGCTTGCTACAAGTGTGGCAAGGAGGGGCACATAGCTAAGGATTGCCCCAAAGGGTTCACAGTCTGTTTTCACTATAACCAGACCGACCATCGGAAGGCCGAGTGCCCGCAGCTGTTGTAGGGGTCAACGTAGAGATCTGCACCTGCTGCTATCCAAACTACTGAGAGTCGGCCAGTGAAGGCCGAGGCACCAAAGGCTTGTGGGAGAGCCTTTCAGTTGATCACGGAGGAGGTCCGCGCAACACCCGATGTTGTGGCTGGTATGTGCTCTTTTGTTTATTCTTTTGCTTATATGTGGTGCTTATTTGTGATATGTTTAGGTACTTTTCTTGTGAGTTCTGTACCTGCTTTGGTTTTGTTTGACTCGGGTGCGAGTCAATCTTTCGTATCTTTAGCATTTAGTCGCCACATTAGTATGCAACGAGAGGTGTTGAGTCAGCCTCTGAGAGTCTCTATAGCCGATGAGCATGCGGTGTTTTTGACTGATGTGATCCAGGAATGTGTGCTCAAGATTTTTGGAGTTGAGTTTCCAATAGATCTGGTACCGATAGCGATGGGTGATGTTTGTGTTATTATGGGCATGTATTGTCTAAGTTGATTCGGAGCTATGATGGAATGCGAGCGTCAGATGGTGACGATACAAGACCCCAGTGGGGGAGTGCTTACTATTTATGGAGAGGGTACCAGATCTGGGTAGACATTTTGTTAGGCTGCCAGAGCAAGACTGAGCTTAGAGCAGGGCTACATGGGTTTTCTGGCGTATGTGTCGGATACGCAGGATATTACGGAGAGAACGAGTATTATCTCTGAGGTTCCGGTGGTTAGAGAGTTTCCGGACGTTTTCCCCGAGGAGTTATCGGGTATGCCTCCCAAGAGGCAGGTGGAATTTCGCATTGACTTGCTTCCAGGGCTGGCACCCTATCGCCTTGCACCGCCAGAGATGCAGGAATTATTCTCGCAGCTTCAGGAGCTGTTGGGAAAGGGATTTATCCGGTCTAGTAGCTCTTCGTGGGGAATGCCAATCCTTTTTGTTAAGAAGAAGGATGGTTCACACCGGATGTGCATTGATTACCGGGAGTCGAACAAGTTGACGGTCAAGAACCGTTATCCATTCCCGAGGATCGATGATCTATTCGATCAGTTACAGTGTGCATCTTTGTTCTCCAAGATCGATTTGAGGTCTCGTTATCATCAGATGAGAATTCATGAGGAGGATATTCCGAAGACATCATTTAGAACTCGTTATGGGCATTACGAGTTTGTGGTGATGCCTTTCAGTCTCACCAATGCACCACCAGCGTTCATGGATCTTATGAACCGGGTATACATACATATGTTGGATCGTTCGGTGATCGTCTTCATTAACGACATTTTGGTGTATTCGAGGTCTATAAAGCAGCATGAGGAGCATTTGAGAGAGGTTCTCGGAGTATTGAGATCGGAGAGCTTTATGCTAAATTCTCCAAGTGTGATTTCTGGTTATGAGAGGTCCAGTTTTTGGGACACCTCGTTAATCAAAATGGGATTTTGATCGTGTTGGATTCATTTCTAAGTCAATAACTATAATTGGTAAGGCTTGACCCGACTCGACATGGTCCATTTGAGGAAAAAGGATACTAGTGGTTTATATTAATATATTATAAGTTCTAATATATTAATATATAATCGTATTATTTAATTAGTATTGATCAAGAATTAATTTATAATTAATTAAGTGATAAAAAGGAACTAATTAAATATGGACTCTTACATATATATGTGTGATGGGCCAAGTTCATTTAGGTTGGGCTAAGCTTTCATGGATAGTCCATGGAGTGTTTAACCCATGGATCATATGAAATTAAAGGTCATGGGTATTAGGGTTTAACCCTAATC